>NC_057812.1:177239313-177448840 GCF_018294505.1 Triticum aestivum
TGTGATATCGGTGATGAAGGTCACGGCAGTCAGACCGTTCAGTTTCTTAATTGGCTTCACTTCCACCCACTTGGTGAACTTGTCCACTGCGACAAGTAGGTGAGTTAGACCACCTCGTGCTGTCTTGAATGGTCCCACCATGTCTAGACCCCAAACTGCGAAAGGCCAAGCAATGGGGATGGTCCTGAGCGCGGAAGATGGCTGGTGCGGCTTGGAGCTGAACTTCTGGCACCCTTTGCATTTTTGGACCAACTCCTTGGCCTCTTCCAAGGCAGTCGGCCAAAAGAAACCATGCCGAAAAGCTTTGGCGACGAGTGCTCTTGAAGCCGCATGGTGGCCGCATTCGCCTTGATGGATGTCTTTGAGGATCGCCTGGCCTTGCTTTGGCTCTACGCAGCGCTGGTAGACACCAGTGACGCTGCGCCTGACCAGCTCTCTGTTGATTATGGTATAGGCTGCCGCCTGGCGTTGTACTTGCCGAGCTGAGGTCTCATCAGTTGGTAGTTCTTTGTTCACCAGGAATTTGAGGATGGGCTGGGCCCATGAGGGTGTTGCTATTTCTTCGACTACCAGAACTGCGACTTGGACGAGGGCGGCTGGGCTGGGAGGCGGCGGGCTGGAGTCAATAGCCGCTTGCTGGGCTGATGAAGTCCCCAAGCCGACTGGCGCGGTCCTTGGGCCGAGTTCTGGAATCTTCGAGTCCGTCACCGCAGTCCCCAGGCCGGGCTCGACTGTGGCAGCTTTGGAGTCGCCCGCCAAGGTCCCCGTTCCGACTGCCGGAGCTCTGGAGTCGGATCCGCCGTCTTCGGGAGGAGCCAGCACAAAAATGGAGTCTGATTCTGGTGAAGGCTTGATAGACGGCTTGAGGAGGCGTTGAAGGGCGACTCCGGATGGTATTGCTTGGCGGGTAGAGCCGATTCGTGCCAAGGCGTCTGCTTGGTCGTTGTCGTTTCTTGGCACATGGAGGAACTCGCACCCTTTGAAATACCGCTGAGTTGCTGTAGGAGGAAATGGTAGCTCGCCATGTTTGCGTCTTTCGCGTCCCAGTCGCCAGATGACTGCTAGACCACTAAGTCCGAGTCGCCATAACACAAGATCCGGGGGATTCCAGGTTCTTTGGCAAGCCGGAGCCCGTGAATGAGCGCCTCGTACTCGGCCACGTTGTTGGAGTCGGCAAAATGGATTTGCAGTGCATATTTGAGCTTGTCGCCTTTGGGAGAGGTGAGGACGACGCCGGCTCGCAAGCCGGTGTGCATCTTGGAGCCATCGAAGTGCATCCGCCAATGGGTGGAGTCAGGCGCTGGAGGCCGGTACTGGGTCTCGGCCCAGTTGACGAGGAAGTCGGCCAGTGCTTGTGATTTGATAGTGGTGCGGGGCTGGTAGTAGATGGTGCAAGGAGCCAGCTCTATGGCCCACTTGGCCACTCGACCAGAGGCATCTCGGCTACCGATGATCTCGGCAAGTGGATCCGTGCAGACCACTGTGATTGGATGCTCTTGAAAGTAAGGCTTCAATTTCTTGGCAGCAAAGTGCACGCCATAGCACATCTTCTGGTAGTGGGGGTAGTTCTGCTTGGAGGTCGACAGTACCTCGCTCAGGTAATATACTGGTCTCTGGACAGGTAGCGCCTTGCCTTCCTCCTTGCGCTCTACTATAATGACTGTGCTGACTACTCGGCTGGTGGCGGCGATGTACAGGAGCATAGGTTCCTTGGGAGTCGGAGCCGCCAGGACGGGTGGAGTAGTCAGCATCTTCTTCAACTGGTGGAAAGCTTCGTCCGCCTTATGGTTCCACTTGAAAAAAGTGGTCTTCTTCATGAGTTGGTATAAGGGGAGAGCTTTCTCGCCCAGCCGACTGATGAATCGGCTGATGGATGCTAAGCAGCCGGTGAACTTCTGCACATCCAGTAGTCGGCTGGGTACCTCCATTCTCTCGATGGCCTTGATTTTTACTGGGTTGCATTCTATGCCACGTTCGGAGACCAGGAAACCAAGCAGCTGGCCGGCTGGTACTCCGAAGACACACTTCTCGGGGTTGAACTTGATCTGAAACCGGCGCAGGTTCTCAAAGGTCTCTTTGAGGTCTTCCAGCAGTGTTCCACGCTTTTCCGTCTTCACTACCACGTCGTCCACGTAGACGTGGGCGTTCCTACCGAGCTGCTTGAGGAGGTACTTCTGCATGCAACGCTGAAAGGTGGCACCGGCATTCCTTAAGCCGAACGTCATGGTGAGGTAGCAGAATGCTCCAAACGGCGTGATGAAGGTGGTCTTCAATTTGTCAGCCGGGTTCAGCTTGATCTGGTGATATCCTGAGTATGCATCCAAGAAACTCAACAACTCGCATCCAGCTGTGGAGTCTATCACCTGGTCAATTCTTGGTAGAGCAAATGGGTCCTTGGGGCAGGCCTTGTTGAGGCTCGTGTAACACCAGGACCGGATTTGCCAGCCACTCTGGGAAGAAAACTTCCATAATGAAGCCGGCTGCTAGGAGTCGGGCTATCTCTTCTCCGACAACTCTTCTCTTTTCTTCTAATAAGCGGCACAGGGGCTGCCTGATCGGCTTTGCATCAGATCGGACATGTAACTTGTGCTCGGCGAAATCCGTTGGTACACCTGGCATGTCCTTGGGAGACCATGCGAAGATGTCCTGATTCTCATGGAGGAAATCGACGAGCTCGCCTTCCTATTTGCTGTCGAGGTTTGCACCTACGACAGCGTACCTCTCTGGGTGCTCCGGATCCAAGGGTATCTTCTTCGTCTCTTTGGCCGGCTTGAACGAACATTCAGCTTCCGACTCCTTCGGGTCAGGCGATATCTCCGGCTGCTTGCCGGCCATCGCCACAACTCGTTCAAGGAGTCGCTTCTCGGCTGCGATTACTAGGGACTCGGCCAGCCGGCTGCTCTCGGCCGCGCAAGCGGACGACTTCCGGTAGTCGCCGGCCATAGTCAGAATTCCCCTGGAACTGGGCATCTTCATCTTGAGGTAGGCGTAGTAGGGGACCGCCATGAACTTGGCCAAGGCGGGATGACCAAGTAGCGCATGATATGGGCTCTCAAGGTCCACCACCTCAAACCAAACAGACTCTCTTCGGAAGTGATCTTTGTCCCCAAAGAGGACGTCAATCAGGATCTTGCCGATTGGCGAGCAGGAAAGCCCAGGAATGATGCCGTGGAACATAGTCCGGCTATTCTGAAGCTGTCTTTGCTTGATTCCTAACTTCTCCATGGTGTCCTTGTACAGGATATTGATGCTGCTACCCCCGTCTATCAGAATTCGCGAGAAATGCGCGGCCCATTTGTTTGTGGCAAAGGTGGCGTCCAGGACCAAGGAGTAGGAGCCCGGACTCGGCATTACTTCTGGGTGGTCAGCCCTGCTCCAGCCGATGGGCCTCTCAGACCAGTGCATGAACTCTGGCGTCTCTGAGGCTACCGCGTTCACCTCCTGTCGTTGTAGCCGCCTGTTGCGTCAATCGTCAGCCACACTGGTGAACACCACATAGGCTCCATGCTCTTCAGGGTATTCGTCTTGTACTGCGCCGACTGGCCTAACTGCCGGCTGCTGGGGCGGAGGCGGAGGCGGCTGCCCAGCAGGTGGGGGTGGCAGGAGGCCGTCTCCCTTGGCGATCCTGGTGAGCCAGTGGCACTTCCGGGTGGTGTGATTCAACGGCTTCGCGCCGCTGTGGAACTTGCAAGGTCCATCCAAGGTCTGCTCATAGGAGAAGGCCGGCAACCAGTTCGGCTTGCCGCCTTTCTGTCGCTTGGGCGGAGGCTGCTCTTCTGGCTGCTGGGCTTCAACGGTCGCGACCTGCCGGCTGCCGGAAGCCGGCTGCGGGGCCTTGCGCTTGTTGTCGCCCTGCTGTTGTCGCCGGCCGGCGTCCGCCGCCAGAGTTCTTGGAGCTTGAGGAGCTACTTTGCCAGTCGTGCTGATTTGAATTTCCGCCTTCATGGAGGAGTCGGCTGTGGCGTACTTGTCCGCTATGATCAGCAGCTCGTCGAGAGTTTCTGGCTCGTCGCAGAGGAGCTTGTGCTTGAGGAGGGTGCCTTCTCGGCACCCGGCTGTGAAGTACTCGATGGCCTGCACCTCGTGCACGCCCTCGCAAGAGTTCCGGAGCTCAGCCCAACGCGTGAGGTAGTCGCGAGTTGACTCGTCAGGACCTTGCACGCACAAGGAAAGCTGACGAGGCTTGGGAGGACGCTTGTACGTGCTGGTGAAGTTGCGGACGAACGCTTCAGTGAAGTCAACCCAGCTGTTGATGCTGCGGGGCTTTAGGCTGTTCAGCCATGTCCGGGCCGTATCCTAGAGCATGAGCGGAACGTACTTTACGGTGATGCGCTTGTTGCCGTTTGCTATGCTGACAGCCGTGGAGTAGTCAACTAGCCAGTCTCCCGGCTTCACGGAGCCGGTATACTTGGGCATGTCTCTTGGGAGCGTGAACCCTCTGGGAAAGGGCTCGTCCCAAATGCGGGGCCCGAAACAAGCCGGACCCAGCTCATCTTCTTCTAGCGCCAGGGACCGGTGAAGTCAGTCGATCCGGTGGCGGGCGTCATTCTCTCCAACTCCCTCTCGGTAGTCAAGGCGATCACCGAGAGTCGGATGGTCAACAGGCGGCGGGGAGACTCGCCTCTCCTTGCGGGGAGGGGGAGGCGGACAGTCGTCCTGTCGTTCCACTGCTCTCGGGCGGCCATCTCAGTCGCGCTCTATGGTAATGCGAGTCCGGCTGTGGCTGACAGCCGGCTCCTTGTCCTTTCTTCCTCGGGCGCCGCCAGTCGGCGTCCGAGACGTCGCGCCTTGATCTCGGTGCGGGTCGTTGTTTGGCCGCCGCGGCGCCTCCGTGCGGCAGGCGGCCTCGTTCTGCGCGGCGGTCGCGTCGAGGAGCTGCTGGACTCGCTCCATCATGAGGCGGCGTTCTTCGCCCTCGAAATTGTCCAGCTCATCCGCCGCTGCCTGGGCGGCTCGGATGTTCTCCGCCGGTGTAGCGTACACGGGGCGGCTAGCCCCAAACAGGCTAGCGATGGCTACGCCGCGCTGCTGGACCGCGCCAAAGTGGCTAGGCCCTGCCGGGGCCGGCGAGCTGCCAACGGCGCGATCCATCTCCCGCTGGTAAGCTTCTAACAAGCGTCTCATGCTGGCCAGCTTCTTCGCCTCTTCAACGAGCTGAAGGCGGCGCGCTTCTAACGTCTCCGCGTCAACATCTTCCGGAATGGGCGCGGTCAGGTCTTGCAGCGCCGCGCCGAGTGAGTCGGGCGCTCCTCCGCCAGGGAACTCGTCATGACTGATGACTAGCACCTCAGTGACGGTGTTTCCATCGCTCTCTGCGTGGGGGAGAGGTTCGTCGTAGACCACCACATTGGTGGGGAACGCGTCGGTCGACGCGGTGTCGGAGTCGACCAGCATCGGGTCGTAGACCAAGGAAGAAGTCTACGGCAGGCTCGCCGGAAACATGGAGTTGATCGAGGAGGCCCGTGAGGAGGTTTTCGGGGCCGCCAGCGCCTGCGTCGGACGCAGGTTCGTCGGAGAGGCGGACCTTGCCGACAAGTTCGGCCAAGGAGCTGGCTGCGCAGGCGATCTCAACGCCGCGCAGCGCGTTGATGCAGACTTCGCCTGGCGTGCCTGGCTGGCTGCGCTCGCCAGGAAGGAAAAGGGTTCCCGTCCAGAACAGATCTCCGGACGGCGGTGCACCAGGCCCCACGGTGGGCGCCAAATGTCGGGAGTTTGGTGCGACTTATGCCAACGGATGGCTTATCATGGTGGGGGCGAGTAGAACGTCGCCGGTGCCTGGAAATGGGATGAGGCGAAGACATGCACGCCGGCGAATCTTACCCAGCTTCGGGGCTCTCCGGGGAGATAATACCCCTACTGCTACTCTGCGGGGTCTCCGCATGATCACTATGGTCAAGTGTTTACACGGTTGCTCCTTGAGCTGTGTCTGGTGGTAGGAGAGGGCAAGGCTAGCTCTCTCCTTCTATCTGGTATGGTATAGAACTACTGGGATCCAAACCCTTTGCATGGGTGCCCTAGGGGGTTTATATAGGCCTACCCCCAGGGGTACAATGGTAGTTCGACTGGTCGTGGGCCCAGCCGTCAGTGCCTCCGACCTCCGACTTCTCCACCGACTGCTGGGGCCTGCCGACTGGTGGGCCCCGCCGACTGGTCTGGTACGGAGCCGACAGGCCGCGTCCGCCGCGGGCGGGCCTTGCCGGCTGCTGATTACTGTAGCCGTGCTCTTGATGACGCAAGCTTGGTCATGGGGTCGTGGCAACAGCCCCGCCGCCTGGCGGGCGATCACTGTGGCCACTCCCCATCTCTTCTTGATTAATGGCGTGCGGGCCCCGAGGGAGGGCTTGGCCGACTCCCCCGGGCTGACTCCCGACGGGTTTGACTAGCGGTTCTCCCGCCATCTCCCGAGGTCTCGCTGACTTGTGGGCCCTGCTGCCTCCAGGCCGTATAGACAAGCCGTCATGGGCGCAGGACCCGGTACAGTGGTGTTGATGTCAGGGCCGGCCGGGCAACAGTGCCACGCCGCAGGGAGATCTTCCCAAGTACGGCGTGCTGTAGCCATGCCTGCCCTTGGTAAGGGGCGGGGAGTGGGCTTCATTGTAGCCACGCCCCTGCCCCGTCCCCTTCGATGAGGTCATGGTTTGTTGGAGTCGCCGGCCGACTCCCCAAAGCTGGCTTCTCTGGAAGTCGCCCCTGGGACTCGGCCGTGAGCGGGCAGTCGGCCGCCTTGCCGTAGACTCCCCAAGAGGCGGCTCTTCGCTCTGTGGTCTTGAGGGGCGCAGCCTGCCCCGATGTCTTGAAAGGTTATGGGGCTCGGGTTGGCCTACCCGCGGCCCATTACTCCGACACATATGGAGCTAATTACGCAGGGGTGTATTCCTTACCAGAACACGTTCAAGCGCCTTGGTCTTCGGATCCCTGGTAAGCTCCTTGGTTACCGGGTCAATCTTGTACCGGGCCCTGACATAGTTCCTGGTCTGCTTGTCATGGTATTTCTCGAAGAGGGGCGGTAGGCCTTGCTCGGCACGCTCTGCGTCCTTCTTGTCCCATATAGGTTCCGCCACTCTGTAACCGTCGGGACCGAGTTTGTGGACCCCTAAGTTCAAGTCCCGCATATATTTCCCCCACTGACTTGATTCCGCAGATGCGTTGCTCTCACACTTGATCTTGAATTCCCGGTAGTCATCTTCGCTGATCGAAGGATTTTTCTCCTTGATCTTCTCATAACTATCACCTTTTTCAATCATCCTCTTCACCGAGGCTCTCCAAGTAGCCAGGGCCATGCTCATCTTCGTGAGGGCGGCACTGTTCACTTTATTCCCTGAGAGGTGTGTATTTGCGAAGTCATCGGGGAACTTGTATCGTTCGTTTAGCTTCGTGAAGAGGAGGTTGTGCAAATTCCCTCGGTCACGATGCCTTAGGTTCTCGGTGTTGATCAAGACGGTGCTCCGGAGAATGCACCCGAGCTATCCCGCGTACCCCTTGACTATTTTTGGGGGCGCCATTGGATGCCCCTCGGAGGACTTCAGTTAATTCCTCCTTGACGGTGCCGAGCACGTTCGGGCGCCGGTCCTTCCGTTGCCTCCTCGGTTGGCTGCCATCTGTGCATGCACCGTCATCATCAGTGGTGGCATCCTCGGCGGCACCATCGGTGGTGTCATCCCCGACTCCACTAGGGGTTGTGTAGTAGGGATCGGTGTCTTCCGCGGCGTCCTCATAGCGGTGAGGTTCTTCCTCCATCTCCTGGGACAGCTCCCAAAATGCCTTGCCCGAACCGCCGGCCTCATCGTTGTGGGCCATGTTTCGCTCTAAATAGGAAAAAATGTTGGTCAAAAAGTTGGTTATTGTCAAGGAACAAGATCATGGTCTCATCATTTAGGTTTTGTCGATACCGAGGCATCCTAAAAGCTAAGCTTTTATCATTTAGGGTTTGTCAATGCCGAGGCACCCTAAAAGCCTAAGCTTTCATCATTTAGGTTTTTATCGACACCGAGGCACCCTAAAAGCCAAGGTTTTATCATTTAGGGTTTGTCAACGCTAAGGCCCATGCATAACACAAGAGGCAGTTGATCCTACTTAATTAAGTACTAAGATACCCCGGCCCATGCATTAGTCGCAAGTACCCCATATGTCCTATTTTTAGCAAAGTCATGCTAAAATTCACGGAAAATTTCAGCATGACCTTTGCTAAAATAGGACATATGGAGTACCCGAATTTGCCGGGACGGAAGTTAATCGACATTCTGGCAAACTCAAGGGCCTCTAGGGGTACCTGCAAAATCATCACGACACGATGGTCGGAGACAAAACCCAGCAAACTAGCACCACAATGTGCCTCTACTTTCATATGGTGGTGTTGCAACAACGAAAATACTTTATCACATTATAAGTCCTCACACCATCAACTATGACAAAGTCTGAGAGTATAAGTCTGGTTACATTCACCCAAGTCCAAACATAAAATTCTGTCTAACATAGTACAGTCCAACACACCAGCACTTTTAGGTTTCCTGATTCCTCAAGACAGAATAAGTAGAGAGCATCCTAAACTGAGTAAACATGAGTATCCAAAATAGTTATTTGCTTAATCTAAAGTTTGACATATACGATAGTGATAGATGTAAGAAGCAGAACAATGCCAAAGCCACAACCTCAAATCTGGAACAAAAACACAAATTACACCTATAGAATTAGGTACCTCTATGGTAGTAACATGCCAGCTTGGCCATGCTCTGCCTAGTGCTACTGCAGCACTATGAATCCCTCAAACGGTATACTAGGAGCACCCAGCGACCATATAAACATCTAAATTTATATATACTGAGCATTCATGGCAGTTCTAGCAACAACATCAAAATCAAGGAGAGATAGGTCAGATTACACAAATAGGTTCCATATAATTATTCCACTACAAGAATAGGAACTTGCATTTCATAATCTTGGCAACAAGTACTAGTACTGGATTGATTGCAAACCCATAAGCATATATGGCATGAACTGCAAATCCATGATACTGCATGGTGAAGCTCAGATAGCATCAGCAATTCAACATTCAACTATTAAGTTCCTAATCCCTGAGGAGAGCACGGCCACGGGGGGGGGGGGGCAGCAACCAGGAGCTGGGGCGCGGTGGTGCGATAGTCTACGATGACGAAATCGAAGGGGGGAGAGGAACCGGTGCAGCTCACCGAGAGGAAGACAATGGCGAGCTCGTGCAGGGCCGGGGTTGACGAGGTGACGCGGATCGACGGTGAGGCAGCGGTGGCCGGAGGTGGAAGAAGACCTTGATCCACATGATGTAGAGTCGTCGAGCTCGAATGGGTGGTCGTAGATGACGTAGAAGACCACTACAGAGCTCCTGGAGTCCTTGGTGGGGTGTGGGGACGATGGTGGTCGCGCGGACGATGCGGTGACGGCCGGCGACGACCTAGTCGGGTGAAGTAGCGCGAGGGGAGAGGAAGTGCGGAGGTGCTAGGGTTTGCACAGGGGTCTGGCTCGGCTTTATCCAACAAGGGAGCCGGAGCGGGTGTGGAGCGGGCGCGGGGGTCGTCGGAGCGGGCACGAGGGTCGTCAGAGCGTGCGCGGGGGTCGTCAGAGCGGGTGTGGCGAGGGAGGGAAGGGGATCTGGCGAGGGAGAGGGAAGGGGGATCGGGCGAAGGGGTATCCAGCTAGAGGGGGGAATGTTAGTAATGGCGCACCATCTAGGGGTGCGCCACAAAAACACTGATAGCAATGGCGCACCATCCTCTGGTGCGTTATTAGTAACTTTTTTCTGATAGCTAACTTTTTTTTCATTATTTTTTGTTGCATCCAATAATTTTTTTTATCAAATTTGTTATTTTCATGAGGACTAGAACAGAAGATATCATCAAATGTCATCAAATTTGTTTTTTTGAAAATGTCATCAAATTTGTTTTTTATTTTTAATTGAAAATATCATAAATTTTTTTATTTGAAAATATCATCAAATTTGTTATTTAAAAATATCATAAATATATTTTTTGGATTTTTAGTTGCATTCATTTGTGAATTGGTAAATCATTTATGAATATGAAAAAATATCATCAAATTTGAAGAATATTCATGAATTCAAAAAGTGCCTATGAAATTTAAAAATATTAATGAGTTCAAAAAATATTAACAAATTCAATATTCATGAGGACTAGAACAGAAGAAATATCATTTCAAAATGTCGAAATACAATCGAGAAATGAAGACTACAATTTAAATACAATCGATCTTAGCTAGCTATCTTTTCACAATCTTCTTGCCCTTCTTTTTCGCAAATGGAGTTTTTCTGTTGAACGGACGTCCTTTAGGTAGGGTGGTCCCGCTTCTTCTTGTGGTGTATGGCACTTCATCATCGCCGTCATGTTCCATCTTTGGGTCGCCGTACTTGTCGAAGTCTTGCTCATTGGCGACTCCATCCATTCCGATGATCTTCCTTTTGCCTCTCCTCACGACAACACGACTGGGCTTTGCGGGTCGTTAATGAAGAAGCATTAGTCCACTTGGGAAGTCAGTACCCATGGCTCATTTTTCGTGGTGATGTTTGCGTCTGTGGTCTTGGATTTGGCTTCAGGTATAACCATGGTGGTGAAATACCGGTCTTATTTTATGACGCTCTTGGCCCATCTGACACGGAACATCGGAACCTTCTCTCCAGCGTAGCTCAGCTCCCAGATCTCCTCGATCCTTCCGTAGTATCTGTCCTTGTCGTTACCGGTGTAGGATTCCATCGTTACCCCAGAGTTCTGATAACCATCGCTCTTCATGTTCTTGTCCTCAGTGTGGAATGTGTAGCCGTTGATATCGTACGCCTCATAGGTCATCAGGTTGTGCTCGGCGCCTTGTGACAAGGCGAATATGAGTTTTTCTTCCGCGGAAGAATCCTCATGTAAAGGGTACAACAGAAGCTTCTCCTTGAACCAACGCGTGAAGCATGAGTTGTGCTCTTTGATTATATCTCCGCCCGTCCTCTGTTGGCCTCGGTCATTGTACGTCTTCTCAATAAAGGTTTTGTGCTCTACCACCCAAGGATCAACCACGTCTATGTGTTGTAGCGTGACTAGGTTTGCTTTTTCAAAGTCGGCGAGTCGACCCTCGAAGTTGACATGCATTTCGCGGTGACCCTCGCGGTGACCCCATCCAGCGAGCCTGCCGAGGTGCCTGTTGACAGGCAGACCAACGGGGTTCTCGATGCCTAGATAATTCGTGCAGTAGGAGATGTACTCTTCGGTCAGAAAGCCCATGGCTATGCTTCCCTCTGGACGTGACATGTTGCGAATGTATCCTTTGATGACACCATTCATCCTTTCGAATGGCATCATATTGTGCAGGAACGTCGGCCCAAGTTGGATGATATCCTCCACAATATGGACCAGCAAATGCACCATAACGTCGAAGAATGCGGGCGGGAAGTACATCTCAAGCTCGCATAGTATCACCACGATCTCTTCCTGTAGCCTTCTGAGATGCCTCACGCAAACCGACTTCCGAGAGATGACGTCGAAAAAGTTGCATAGGCCAAATAGCGTTTCACGGACATGCGCGTCCATGATCCCACGGATTGGAATTGGAAGTATCTGCGTCATCAGCACGTGACAGTCGTGAGACTTCATCCCGCTGAACTTCTGCTTCGCTGAGTCTAGGTATCTGCTTATCTTCCCCGCGTAATCGTAAGGAAGTTTTACTCCTATGAGGCAGGTGAAAAACTGCTCGATCTCCTCCTGACTTAGAGTGAAGCACGCAGGAGGGTAGTCATTTTCGGTCTTCTTGGCTTTTTTGCCTTTGCGACGACTTTCTGTGTCCTGCTTCGCCTCATCATCATCGTCATCATCATCATCATCATCATCATCATCATCATCATCATCATTAGCGTGAAGCTCCTCCCTGATGCCCATTGATTTCAAGTCTGCCCTTGCTTTCGGCCCATCTTTGGTCCTCTCTGGCATGTTGAGCAGGGTACCTAGCAGACTCTCACACACGTTCTTCGTGATATGCATGACATCAAGGCTGTGAGGCACACGATGGATCTTCCAGTATGGCAAGTCCCAGAAAACATATTCGTTTTCCATACCTTCAGCAGCGGCTCTGGCGCCTTTCGCTTCTTTCCCGGCTCTGGTGCCTTTCGCTTCTTTCTCGGCAGTGGGCAATCTTTCCAATTTTTCAACAGCTCATCTATTTCCTCGCCGCTCCTCATACGCGGGCGTCTTCGGGGTTCGGTTTCACCATCGAACAGATCCTTGTGTTTTCTCCATGGGTCATCGTCACGAAGCCACCTTCGACGTCCTATGAACACGGTTTTCGAAGACCCAGGATCTCTATCTAGCTGGCGATACGTTGTGTCATCCATGCACCTGACGCATCCAGAAAATCCATGGGCCACCTTCCCCGCGAGATATCCGTAACCGAGATAGTCGTGCACCGTCGTGAGCAGTGCGGCTCTCATAGGGAAATATTCTTTCTCTGCGGCATCCCGCGTATTGGCTGGCGTTTTCCACAGCGTGTCTAGCTCCTCTTTCAGCAGCCCCAGATACAAATTGATGTTGTTCCCTGGTTGTTTCAGCCCTTCAATTAGCATACTCATGTGAATGTACTTCCTCTTCATGCACAACCAGGGGGAAGGTTGTACATCCACACAAACACAGGCCAGGTGCTATTGTGCTTCTCTGGCTGCCAAACGGATTGACTCCATCGGTGCTCGCGCCCAACACGATGTTCCTTGAATCGTCCCCAAATTCTGGGAGTTCGAAGTTCAACACTTGCCACTAGCTCGAATCCTTAGGGTGACTCAGCATCTTGTCTTTTTTATTTATCTTCGAATCATTTTCGTCATCTTCTCGCTTCTTCTCCTCCCTATCCGCGTGCCAATGCAGGAGCTTTGCTAACTTAGGGTCCGCGAAATATCGCTGCAGACGAGGAGTGATTGGAAAGTACCACACCACTTTTCGAGGAGATTTCTTCCTCTTCTTGTATCGAGTGACGCTGCACACTGGACATATGGTAGACTCCGTGTGCTCGTCCCGATAAATGATGCAATTGTTCATGCACACATGGTATTTCACGTGCGGTAAATCCATAGGACACACGATTTTCTTCGCCTCCTCGAAACTGGTCGGACACTTGTTCCCCTTGGGAAGACGTTCGTGTCAGAATGACATGTTCTCGTCGAAGCATGCGTCGGTCATTTTGTGTTTTACCTTCATCTCCAAAGCCATGAGCGTTACTTTCAGGCGGGTATCCTCGGGCCTGCATCCTTCATACAATGGAGTAACCGAGTCTATCTCCAGTTGATCTAGCTTGGCTTTCTCTCGGGCGGCAGCTCTTGCGTTATCAGTCTGCTTGAGAAGCAGCTCTTGAATATGAGGGTCCTGCACCCAGCCCATCGATGGTCCATCGTCGTCTGCTCCGGCATCTTCATCTTCATGATCATGCCCTTCGTCTTGATCTTCCTCATCATCATGTCAGGCATCACCGTCGTGATCATGTCCTGGAGATTCTTCGTCTTCTCGCCCGCCCTCGCCGCGGTGGTTGTCTTGCTGCCCTTCCTCATTTCTTTCCCGGCCCCCATGGACGACTTTATAGTCATCTTCATCACCTTGCCACCGATAGCCATCCATGAAACCACACAAGAGCAGGTGGTCCCGCACCTGCCTGGAATCCGGGTCCGGAATAAGGCTCTTCAGCTTGCATCTTCGACACGGACATCTTATCTCCGTCTCGTTCTTTTGAAGTATCTCGGCCTTCGCGGACCTCAAAAACCTATTCATGATGCCTTTGGTCATCGTGCGGACCATGGTCACCTGCGGGGTAGAGCAAAACGATATTTTAGAACCAAGAAAAATTTTGGCATGACTTTGCCTAAAAATAGGACAAAAAAGAATGCATAGTGCCGAATTCTCGCCGAAACGGAAATGAATCAACATTCCGGCAAAATATTGGCAACTATCGCATTTCAAATATCGGTACCTGCAAACACAAACATATATGCAACACCACAAACATACGTAGATCTAGCTAGGCCATAAAAAGTGCACGTGCACGTTCTTGGAGGAAGAAAAAAGTAGATCTACAACATAAAGAAAGCTTTCCCCTTACTTACCTATCAAAAAAGATAATTTAACCACTTAATTTGGGTGAATCTATGGGGCACCCCCTACAAATACACCATTAATAACCCTGGTTACTAATGGCGCACCTGCTAGGGATGCGCCATTACTAGTTTTACAAATATATATATATATATATATATATATATATATATATATATATTTGTAAGCCAGGGTGAAGAATAAGTAATTCTTCACCCCGGCCGATCGAGTCGAGTGATGGTCACCTAAAATCACATTCCACCGATGTAATTTTACGTGATGGAAACTGTTGGCTGGTCCTATGAGCTAGCCCACTCCATCATACTAAAAAAACATGCGAGCAGTTTTCTTATCACTCGTCGGCGTTCCTCTATCCACCGGACCCTTCCTATCTCGCTATTGCGGAGGCGGCGGCAGCGACGACGCCGGAGGGACGACCAGGAGGCGATGGCTACCTCCCTCGCGTGTGGAGTATTTCCCTTTCCCTCTCTCATGTGGAAGCGATTTGGAGGCGACGTGGGCGCTGCAAAGGTCCGGCGCAAGCTCGGCTGCGACAACGGACTTCTCCGACGCCCCTCTCCACAATTGGCGGTCCTCTCGCCGGTAAGAAGTCTCTCCTCCTATTATTCCTCTCTCATCCTCTATTAATTTCTGAATTTCTAGGTCAGGGTTACTGGTTTTTGGGAGGGGGTGGGGGTTGGGGGCAAGGGAAGAGGAAGGGAGCCCAAGGAATGAAATAAAAGAAATACTGAGAGCTTGTGTAGTACCTGCAAGGAAGAGGGTTGTGGTGTATACGGGTGTCCGAAGGCAAGATCAATTCAAGGAAGGCTTGTTCAGTTAATCCCTTCTCCAAGGGGATTGGACGGGTTTGAAGGGGATTGTGAGTATTTTGACTTACATGGGATTTAATCCCTCACAAAGCCCTGCAATCCCCTTCAAATCAAATGCCGGAGGGGAGGGGGAGGCCATGTGAGTTGTATCAAACTGTGGAGAAGGATGAACAACACTACAACATCAAACTTCGATCCAGTTGAGATCGATCTTTGTTTCTCATGGGGCATGTGAATTCTCTCTGCAATTTTGCTTTTCTGTAAAATTCACCTTCAAAAAATTGCACGAATTCGCAACCTTGTAGCTATGAATGATGCCTCTGAATGTTAGTAATGTTGTACATAAAGAACCAGCCAGTACCTAGGTGACAATACTATTTCTCCATGAATTTGTTAGTGGAAATATGCACAAACTTACGAGCTTCAAATCAGAGCGGGATTTTGTTTACACGAAATTTAGTTTTATGCTATTCTTAAGATAAGATTCGAAGTGATGACACCAGCCTTATCCTTTGTGAATTTATTAGGCAAATGAGGATTGAAATTCTGCCAAGAAATCTCAGAGCAGAAGATGTTTGCAAGGGACTTGGGAGACGAGGCAATGCTGCGCAGGCGAGAAAATGGCAAGTACGTTGTACTCACGGTTAGGCACAGAAGAATATATTGTCACCATAAGCTGGATGAGAAAATATACCTTGTTAATTAGTTTTTGATCCTTCAAACATGGCCAGCGTCCTTACCATTCGAGCTCCGTGACTGGGAGTTCCCCTTGGTGTATTTACGTACCACTTAACAATAATTAAACCAGTTGCTCGTAATATGATTAAGGCATGTGATTAATCTGTTTGGCTGAATTTATTCACAGGGAAAATCATCAGGTTGTGAGCAGATGTCTAAATGATCTGTTTCCATTGCACATATGTCAATAAGCAATACAAATTAGCGACCCTTTAAATTAAGGGCGCTATCCTTTCTTCTGGTCAATTACCTAGTGTTAATGTCTTATCTTGTGTGTACAACATGTTATTCTCTGTTCAGCTCACTGGCATGACCAATGTTAATTATTCAGTACGCTAATGAAATTCAAAAATAAAAAAAGCATGTTATATGATTAATTTAATTTTCTTGTTACATGCAGTTTGGATTCGTGGTTACCACCGGTCTCGAGTTAGATTTATTTCAATTGCAACCAGGTACACGTACATTGGACCCTCTTCCTGGCTGTCTCTCTAAACTGTTTTTGTTGAACTAGCAGAAACCTAACTTTTGATAGTAAAGATGTGTTTCCGCCCAATTCATACAGTAAGCCACGATAGTTACTTGGTACCGGTCATCAATTAGTCAATCTCATTCTTCCCCTACTATTGATTTGTATTGGCTTAACTACCGAAAACAAAAATTTCCCTTTTACCCCTAATAGTGGTCGATTTGCTCCTTCCAGGGAGGTCTATATTTGGCTAACTGTCTATCGGCTAGAGAAGTAGTGTCAATCAGTGAATAATTTTATTCTTATGCCTTATCTGAATATAGCTTTAGAAATTCTTAACATTGAATACATAATATACTTTATCTGTATGTGGTTAATCCTAATTTTTAAACATAATTCTATTTGTTAAATGTTGGCAGGCAGAGTGTTGTGAATTTGAATTTGGGTGTACATGATCTTACTAGCTTCTAATTCTACTGAGCCATACGGATGATGGTGTGTTTGCTCTCACACATTTATTCAAAGGATCATTGTGATGAATGATACCAATTCTAGGTTGCTGGTAATGCATTTTCACACCATCCGTATGCTTGTGGTAGTCAATATGATACAGGAGCATTAATCCGTGGATTTCGTTTTGGTTTTGACAGGAACTTGCATCCAATCCTTCTATTCCCAACTGGTGAGTTTATAGGTTGCAGTGTTTGTGGTGGTCTCCTCCTGATGGAGTTCAGTATATGCCCTTCTTGTTTACCTAAAAATCTCTTCTCTCCTAAGATCTTGTAGGAATCTTTCTTTTTTCCTTAAGAAGCATGCTACCAATGGACGTCAGATGTTCCAGCACCGAAAAGTTGGTGACCATGCTTGGGTGTTTCAGACTTCATATAAAAAGCATTTATTTTTTACTTTCAGGGATTGCTCCATCTTGCAGTTTATAATACGGCTGGACAATTACGATTTCACATATATCTGAAAAACCACAGCCCATCTGTGTTCTATAAACGTTGGTGTGGTCTTATGTGCACCAAGAATTCTGTCATTAACATAAGGTATTTTACACCCGCACTGCAAACTGTTGATAAATCTGATGTGTTGTTTGCACTGAGAATTCTTACATTTGCGTAAGGTATTTTACACTGGCGTTGTGAACTCATTGACGATTAGCATTCGTCAGCTAAGCACACCTTGATGTACGCAGCTTGTATATTAACAGGTCTTCAGAAAGGAGTATATCCAGTGTTTCTTCTCCTTACCTGTCACATGCCACAGCTGTGCGAGGATGTCGTCGGCCGTGTATTGGGTGATGGTGCGGTTGTTCTGCCGCCGGCTACTCTCCACAGGAGGAAGCACGTACGCAAGCATGTAATGGTCATTTCTTTTTGTAATTAGCATGTAATGGTCATTGGGTAGCACACGATGATCGATCCATATAGGATGCTATTAATCTGGACTTTCGCAATCTTTTAAACAGAACGTGATACTATAGTAGATTTGCTAGTTAATGATAAATAATTGATGGACATACGTTCGTATAGTGCAACCCAATAGCGCGTCTGCACAGTGCAATTAAGGCTTACTCTTACGTGGCCACTCTTCGGTTTTCTTACAGTCCGGAGGTGCGCACATGATGACCACGCCGTAAGTTTACACCGTCAACCTTTTGATTTTACGGTGGCAGTGGTTGTGGTGTGTGGGTTCCTTTTAGCCGTAATCTTACCCCACATGTTTTCCTTTCTTACGCTCTAGTGCACTACAACCTAGCCATGGGAGATGGGTGGGGTGAGGAATAAGAATTCCTCGCCCAGGGTGACGAATAGCGCGAAACTCTATTAGTAAGCCAGGGTGAAGAATAAGTAATTCTTCACCCCCGTCGATCGAGTCAAGTGATGGTCACCTAAAATCACATTCCACCGATGTAATTTTACGTGATGGAAACTGTTGGATGGTCCTATGAGCTAGCCCACTCCATCATACTAAAAAACATGCGAGCAGTTTTCTTATCACTCATCGGCGTTCCTCTCTCCATCGGACCCTTCCTATCTCGCCATTGCGGAGGCGGCAGCAGCGACGACGCCGGAGGGACGACCAAGAGGCGATGGCTACCTCTCTCGTGTGTGGAGTATTTCCCTTTCCCTCTCTCACGCGGCAGCGATTTGGAGGCGACGTGGGCGCTGCAAAGGTCCGGCGCAAGCTCGGCTGCGACAACGGACTTCTCCGACGCCCCTCTCCACAATTGGCGGTCCTCCCGCCGGTAAGAAGTCTCTCCTATTATTCCTCTCTCATCCTCCATTAATTTCTGAATTTCTAGGTCAGGGTTACTGGTTTTTGGGAGGGGGTGGGGGTGGGGGGCAAGGGAAGAGGAAGGGAGACCAAGGAATGAAATAAAAGAAATACTGAGAGCTTGTGTAGTACCTGCAAGGAAGAGGGTTATGGTGTAGACGGGCGTCCGAAGGCAGGATCAATTCAAGGAAGGCTTGTTCAGTTAATCCCTTCTCCAAGGGGATTGGACGGGTTTGAAGGGGATTGGGAGTATTTTGACTTACATGGGATTTAATCCCTCACAAAGCCCTGCAATCCCCTTCAAATCAAATGCCGGAGGGGAGGGGGGAGGCCATGTGAGTTGTATCAAACTGTGGATAAGGATGAACAACACTACAGCATCAAACTACGATCCAGTTGAGATCGATTTTTGTTTCTCATGGGGCATGTGAATTCGCTCTGCAATTTTGCTTTTCTGTAAAATTCACCTTCAAAAAATTGCACGAATTCGCAACCTTGTAGCTATGAATGATGCTTCTGAATGTTAGTAATGCTGTACATAAAGAACCAGCCAGTACCTAGGTGACAATACTATATCTCCATGAATTTGTTAGTGGAAATATGCACAAACTTACGAGCTTCAAATCAGAGCGGGATTTTGTTTACACGAAATTTAGTTTTATGCTATTCTTAAGACAAGATTCGAAGTGATGACACCAGCCTTATCCTTTGTGAATTTATTAGGCAAATGAGGATTGAAATTCTGCCAAGAAATCTTAGAGCAGAAGATGTTTGCAAGGGACTTGGAAGACGAGGGAATGCTGCGCAGGCGAGAAAATGGCAAGTACGTTGTACTCACGGTTAGGCACAGAAGAATATATTGTCACCATAAGCTGGATGAGAAAATATACCTTGTTAATTAGTTTTTGATCCTTCAAACATGGCCAGCGTCCTTACCATTCGAGCTCCGTGACTGGGAGTTCCCCTTGGTGTATTTACGTACCACTTAACAATAATTAAACCAGTTGCTCGTAATATGATTAAGGCATGTGATTAATCTGTTTGGCTGAATTTATTCATAGGGAAAATCATCAGGTTGTGAGCAGATGTCTAAATGATCTGTTTCCATTGCACATATGTCAATAAGCAATACAAATTAGCGACCCTTTAAATTAAGGGCGCTATCCTTTCTTCTGGTCAATTACCTAGTGTTAATGTCTTATCTTGTGTGTACAACATGTTATTCTCTGTTCAGCTCACTGGCATGACCAATGTTAATTATTCAGTACGCTAATGAAATTCAAAAATAAAAAAGCATGTTATATGATTAATTTAATTTTCTTGTTTCATGCAGTTTGGAGAAATTCGTGGTTACCAGCAGTCTCGAGTTAGATTTATTTCAATTGCAACCAGGTACACGTACACTGGACCCTCTTCCTGGCTGTCTCTCTAAACTGTTTTTGTTGAACTAGCATAAACCTAACTTTTGATAGTAAAGATGTGTTTCCGCCCAATTCATACAATAAGCCACGATAGTTACTTGGTACCGGTCATCAATTAGTCAATCTCATTCTTCCCTTACTATTGATTTGTATTGGCTTAACTACCGAAGACAAAAATTTCCCTTTTACCCCTAATAGTGGTCGATTTGCTCCTTCCAGGGAGGTCTATATTTGGCTAACTGTCTATCGGCTAGAGAAGTAGTGTCAATCAGTGAATATTTTTATTCTTATGCCTTATCTGAATATAGCTTTAGAAATTCTTAACATGGAATACATAATATACTTTATCTGTATGTGGTTAATCCTAATTTTTAAACATAATTCTATTTGTTAAATTTTGGCAGGCAGAGTGTTGTGAATTTGAATTTGGGTGTGCATGATCTTACTAGCTTCTAATTCTACTGAGCCATACGGATGATGGTGTGTTTGCTCTCACACATTTATTCAAAGGATCATTGTGATGAATGATACCAATTCTAGGTTGCTGGTAACGCATTTTCACACCATCCGTATGCTTGTGGTAGTCAATATGATACAGGAGCATTAATCCGTGGATTTCGTTTTGGTTTTGACAGGAACTTGCATCCAATGCTTCTATTCCCAACTGGTGAGTTTATAGGTTGCAGTGTTTGTGGTGGTCTCCTCCTGATGGAGCTCAGTATATGTCCTTCTTGTTTACCTAAAAATCTCTTCTCTCCTAAGATCTTGTAGGAATCTTTCTTTTTTCCTTAAGAAGCATGCTACCAATGGACGCCAGATGTTCCAGCACCGAAAAGTTGGTGACCATGCTTGGGTGTTTCAGAATTCATATGAAAAGCATTTATTTTTTACTTTCAGGGATTGCTCCATCTTGCAGTTTCTAATATGGCTGGACAATTACGATTTCACATATATCTGAAAAGCCACAGCCCATATGTGTTCTATAAACGTTGGTGTGGTCTTATGTGCACCAAGAATTCTGTCATTAACATAAGCTATTTTACACCTGCACTGCAAACTGTTGATAAATCTGATGTGTTGCTTGCTCTGAGAATTCTTACATTTGCGTAAGGTATTTTACACTGGCGTTGTGAACTCATTGACGATTAGCATTCATCAGCTAAGCACACCTTGATGTACGCAGCCTATATATTAACAGGTCTTCACAAAGAAGTATATTCAGTGTTTCTTCTCCTTACCTGTCACATGCCATAGCTGTGCGCAGATGTCGTCGGCCGTGTATTGGGTGATGGTGCGGTTGTTCTGCCGCTGGCTACTCTCCACCGGAGGAAGCACGTACGCAAGCATGTAATGGTCATTTCTTTTTGTAATTAGCATGTAATGGTCATTGGGTAGCACACGATGATCGATCCATACAGGATGCTATTAATCTGGAGTTTAACAATCTTTTAAACAGAACGTGATACCATAGTAGATTTGCTAGTTAATGATAAATAATTGCTGGACATACGTTCGTATAGTGCAACCCAATAGCACGTCTGCACAGTGCAGTTAAGGCTTACTCTTACGTGGCCACTCTTCGGTTTTCTTACAGTCCGTAGGTGCGCACACGATGACCACGCCGTAAGTTTACACCGTCAACCTTTTGATTTTACGGTGGCAGTGGCAGTGGTTGTGGCGCGTGGGTTCCTTTTCAGCCGTAATCTTACCCCACATGCTTTCCTTTCTTACGCTCTAGTGCTCTACAACCTGGCCATGGGAGATGGGTGGGGTGAGGACTAAGAATTCCTCGCCCAGGGTTTCGTGCTAGGGTTTCGCGCTATTCGTCACCCTAGGCGAGGAATTCTTATTCCTCACCCCACCCATCTCCCACGGCCAGGTTGTAGAGCACTAGAGCGTAAGAAAGGAAAGCATGTGGGGTAAGATTACGGCTGAAAAGGAACCCACGCGCCACAACCACTGCCACTGCCACCGTAAAATCAAAAGGTTGACGGTGTAAACTTACGGCGTGGTCATCGTGTGCGCACCTCCGGGCTGTAAGAAAACCAAAGAGTGGCCACGTAAGAGTAAGCCTTAACTGCACTGTGCAGACGTGCTATTGGGTTGCACTATACGAACGTATGTCCAGCAATTATTTATCATTAACTAGCAAATCTACTATGGTATCACGTTCTGTTTAAAAGATGGTTAAACTCCAGATTAATAGCATCCTGTATGGATTGATCATCGTGTGCTACCTAATGACCATTACATGCTAATTACAAAAAGAAATGACCATTACATGCTTGCGTACGTGCTTCCTCCGGTGGAGAGTAGCCGACGGCAGAACAACCGCACCATCACCCAATACACGGCCGACGACATCCTCGCACAGCTATGGCATGTGACAGGTAAGGAGAAGAAACACTGGATATACTCATTTCTAAAGACATGTTAATATACAGGCTGCGTACATCGAGGTGTGCTTAGCTGATGAATGCTAATTGTCAATGAGTTCACAACGCCAGTGTAAAATACCTTACGCAAATGTAAGAATTCTCAGTGCAAGCAACACATCAGATTTATCAACAGTTTGCAGTGCGGGTGTAAAATACCTTATGTTAATGACAGAATTCTTGGTGCACATAAGACCACACCAACGTTTATAGAACACAGATGGGCTGTGGTTTTTCAGATATATGTGAAATCGTAATTGTCCAGCCATATTAGAAACTGCAAGATGGAGCAATCCCTGAAAGTAAAAAATAAATGCTTTTCATATGAATTCTGAAACACCCAAGCATGGTCACCAACTTTTCGGTGCTGGAACATCTGGCGTCCATTGGTAGCATGCTTCTTAAGGAAAAAAGAAAGATTCCTACAAGATCTTAGGAGAGAAGAGATTTTTAGGTAAACAAGAAGGGCATATACTGAGCTCCATCAGGAGGAGACCACCACAAACACTGCAACCTATAAACTCATCAGTTGGGAATAGAAGGATTGGATGCAAGTTCCTGTCAAAACCAAAACGAAATCCACGGATTAATGCTCATGTATCATATTGACTACCACAAGCATACGGATGGTGTGAAAATGCATTACCAGCAACCTAGAATTGGTATCATTCATCACAATGATCCTTTGAATAAATGTGTGAGAGCAAACACACCATCATCCGTATGGCTCCGTAGAA
Organism: Triticum aestivum; assembly: GCF_018294505.1. Taxonomy (NCBI): domain Eukaryota; kingdom Viridiplantae; phylum Streptophyta; class Magnoliopsida; order Poales; family Poaceae; genus Triticum; species Triticum aestivum. The sequence continues at coordinate 177,262,314 of NC_057812.1, forward strand.
TTAGAAGCTAGTAAGATCATGCACACCCAAATTCAAATTCACAACACTCTGCCTGCCAACATTTAACAAATAGAATTATGTTTAAAAATTAGGATTAACCACATACAGATAAAGTATATTATGTATTCCATGTTAAGAATTTCTAAAGCTATATTCAGATAAGGCATAAGAATAAAAATATTCACTGATTGACACTACTTCTCTAGCCGATAGACAGTTAGCCAAATATAGACCTCCCTGGAAGGAGCAAATCGACCACTATTAGGGGTAAAAGGGAAATTTTTGTTTTCGGTAGTTAAGCCAATACAAATCAATAGTAAGGGAAGAATGAGATTGACTAATTGATGACCGATACCAAGTAACTATCGTGGCTTACTGTATGAATTGGGCGGAAACACATCTTTACTATCAAAAGTTAGGTTTATGCTAGTTCAACAAAAACAGTTTAGAGAGACAGCCAGGAAGAGGGTCCAGTGTACGTGTACCTGGTTGCAATTGAAATAAATCTAACTCGAGACTGGTGGTAACCACGAATTTCTCCAAACTGCATGAAACAAGAAAATTAAATTAATCATATAACATGCTTTTTTATTTTTGAATTTCATTAGCGTACTGAATAATTAACATTGGTCATGCCAGTGAGCTGAACAGAGAATAACATGTTGTACATACAAGATAAGACATTAACACTAGGTAATTGACCAGAAGAAAGGATAGCGCCCTTAATTTAAAAGGTCGCTAATTTGTATTGCTTATTGACATATGTGCAATGGAAACAGATCATTTAGACATCTGCTCACAACCTGATGATTTTCCCTGTGAATAAATTCAGCCAAACAGATTAATCACATGCCTTAATCATATTACGAGCAATTGGTTTAATTATTGTTAAGTGGTACGTTAAATACACCAAGGGAAACTCCCAGTCACGGAGCTCGAATGGTAAGGACGCTGGCCATGTTTGAAGGATCAAAAACTAATTAACAAGGTATATTTTCTCATCCAGCTTATGGTAACAATATATTCTTCTGTGCCTAACCGTGAGTACAACATACTTGCCATTTTCTCGCCTGTGCAGCATTGCCTCGTCTCCCAAGTCCCTTGCAAACATCTTCTACTCTGAGATTTCTTGGCAGAATTTCAATCCTCATTTGCCTAATAAATTCACAAAGGATAAGGCTGGTGTCATCACTTCAAATCTTATCTTAAGAATAGCATAAAACTAATTCTCAGTAGTGGCGCACCGTGGGTGTGGTGCGCCATTACTAGTTTGAGCTAGTAATGGAGCACTTCGCCCAAGTGCGCCATTACTACTTTTGGAAAAAAAAATAAAAAAAATTGTCAGTAGTGGCGCATCGAGCGTGTGGTGCGTCATTACTAGTTAAAACTATTAATGGCGCACTATGCCCTGATGCGCCATTAATAGTTTTGGAAAAATAAAAATAAATAAAATTTGCTAGTAATGACGCACCGTTTGTCTGGTGCGCCATTAGTAATGAGGACACTGGCGCACCACATACATGTGCGCCATTAATGTCCATATTAGTTATAGCCCTTTTCCTAGTATTGCCGTAGGCGCAAGCGAGGACACACACCCAATTATTTGCTTAACTAGTGAACCCGCTGCGCCAAATGACGCAGCGACTCATTGAATCTGTGCACATTGAAAAAAATTGTATAGTTTAATTGGTTTAGTTGTGGGCAAGCACATATGTTAGCAAATTTAAAACCCGTTGCACCAAATGGCACAAAGTCCTACTCCCTCCATTTTTATATACAAGGCCACAAATTTAAATTACATGTACCAAGATAAACTTCAATACATGTCTTGCAACTTAACTTTTCTTCTTATTTACTGGGACTATTAATACATCACATACATGCAAGAAAGCTGAGTGGAGGAAGTAGCTGAGTGTCATTATGACTGTATGCATGCAAATATTAAACAAGTTGCTAGTATAAGAAAACATCATCAAATTTTGCCTCGGTTACTGTTAGTGGCCTTATATGGATGCAAAATGTATATTTCATGTGGCCTTGTAGTATAAGTAAATGGAGGGAGTATTTAAAACCATGAATGCTTTGAAAATATTTGTTTGTGTTGATAAAATTAGGTTTTAGCAACCACTTAGATCCTGCTTCGAATCGGTTTATTTTTATACACCTGTATTTGTTTTACAAGTGTATCTTACCGGTCGTGTGCTAATTCCAGCTGAGAATCAAAACGACGGATCGCGGTCTGTGTATTTTACAAGCGTAAAAAGCGCTGGAAACGACATTCCAATCAAGGCTTTAGGATGCCAAATGCCACAAGTCATATTTCAAACCCGAAGTGCTTGAAAATGTTTGTCTTTGTCAATAAAATTTGGTTTTATGAAGCACTTAAGTACCAATTCAAACCCTTTAAAACCCCCTTAGATGTCAAATGATGCAAAATCCCAATTTACACCAAGAGTTATCTAACATGTTTTACATTTATCCTTTACATACAAGTGTTAGATACAATTTCACTGCACATAGAAATTTTCAAGCTTAAAAACAACGGTATATTCAAAAGAAATAACTTGATAGGAAATTATGCCTATTGCTAAACCACAACTTGACAACATTAATGTAAACCAAAGGTGGAGGTCGTTTGCAGCCACCCCGGCGATGGAGTGAAGGCCTTGGTGCTCGGCTCGAAATACCATTGCATTGTGTCATTTCCAGATGTTCCATAGAATGGCCATGAGCACTGTGGAGCGGGTTTTATTTGTCAGCTGGCCATTCGCTTGCAGAATACTGATCTATCTTTAACGTCTTAGATTTCCTACAGGAGGGAGTAGTTCCCACAGCGAGAGTATCGACTCTTGTTTTTCTTTTCAGCCGGTAGCTTGATGGTTCAGATACTGGGGGCATTTCTTGATATTGATGTATCAGAGGACAGTTACCAGATGAACAGCAGATGCATAAATCACAAAGATACGAGGATTAAATAGCTCAGCAGTTTTGTCAGCGCCGACAAAGAAGTTTTTCATATGATAACTACTGCGACGTAATACGCCAAGTAACTAGCATGACACCACAACAAGATGTAACTACAATTATGGCCAGTTGCACAAGGAATGCAAAGCTCACTAGGTTGACAAAAATAGGGGTGGCTCACTAGTGGCCTGAGCAACTCATGAAAACAAACTGTAGTGCGTCGTGGCGTGGAGAACACAGCTACAGAAAATAGTGATGTGTATTACTCGACTAAACGCTTAGGGTAGCCTGATGTAGTGTCAGTAACAGTCTAAATCCTTCTTTTTCTCAATGTAAATCAATCCACATGATGTAGTATGCAATACTAGATTACTTCATGCTGATTCTGCATCAACCTTTGCTTTTTAGTATTACTTCATGGTGATTCTGCATCAACCTTTGCTTTTTAGTACGTTATTGTTCACTGTCAACTAGATATATGTTCATAAAACTTTCTAGAATACGCACGAGTGTGTGTATCGTATATTAAAGGAGGAGATATGTTCATAAAACTAGATGGTAGCAAATGACACATAACTTACAAATTCTCCATGAGATCAGAACTGCACCTATAGTATGCTTATGAACAAATGGCATATTCCAGTCCAAGACACGGAAAACAAGATTATACTCACAGGAGACAGAGCAGAAGTAGCGTTGCAAGCTCACAGAGCAAGAAGTAGAGCAACAGTTTTAGCTTGCATGAACAAGTGGAGCAAATTGCTCAGAGGTACATCTGTGGCTACCCTTGTACCCCTTTCGACTCCTTCTATCAATGGAATGACACGCAAGCTTTCGCGTATTTGCGAAAAAAGTAACGCAAAATAATATAACAATTCAGGTAACAAATACTTAATAGTTTCTAAATGCGTAAGCACATAGTACCATCTATATATGACTTTCAAATATAACAAGATTTTGCATCCTAAAGATAATTCCAGTAGTCGAACTAAGAACAAGGAACCACACCAAAACCGAACAACTGACCATACACATGAATACATGATGGTCTAAACTTTTAGCAATAATCATGTCCGCTTGCCTGACCTGAATTCTGCATTTGAGGAGTCTAATGGGCCTAGAGCTCTAGACTAATAATGGGATAAGAAGCTGAAACTCAAACTCCATTCAGTGTAGCATTCCTGAAAGGAGGTTCAGACTTCAGACATGGACATGCGCCAGTTGCTGCTTTGAGGTCTGTATTTGTTTCAACTGGCAAGCTACAAAATAAGGATTGTGACCAGTTCCTTCTTTCCTCCATTCTACCGCCTCTCCAGTAGGCACGCCTGCCTTGCTGCCCACAACATTGTAGACCGACCGACGCCCCACAACTTCCGCCATCGGCCCAGTAAAAAATACAACTAAATTATGGGATTCATGCATTGTCAATGAAACTACAAAAGAAATCCGAAACTAACAGAAAAGTTCAGACTTAAATGATCAACAAGTGCAGAGTCCGAAAATATCATTCATTATCATTTGTACTGTAAAAAAGGGTTAGAGAGAAAAATTAATGAAGACCAGTCACATATTGACATATACCTATTCAGATCACTCCCTCTCCAGCATTGGCAATGCTCACTAGATCTTTATAAATCTGGGTACTTGTTTGAGTTAAAAATAACAAAAGGGAATTCAGAAAGGAGTTCAAAATATATAGCATTGGAGGGTTAGATTCAATTTAACCTCTTGTACCTCCTGTGCATGTGTGAATTAAGGAGTAGCAAGCACAGGAACAGCAAAATTCAGAGATGACAGAAAATCAAGGAACAAATTACACAGAACTATGGAGCTAAAATACAACTATTTAGAACAAGGCACTGTTAAAAAAGACAACATAGTTCAGCAAGTCATGAACATAAATACTGCAGGATTTAGATACCACTTACATACTGTAAATTCAGTTGGCAACAAGACAGACAAATTGCACTTAGATTTCAAGGAAAATATGACTACTCCACACTGTAAATCATCAACATTGACACTATAATAACTGTTTACTCCACACTGTAAATAGACAGAACAATTTTTTTTTGCCACATCTTGAATCTGCTCTGCAACCTATGAACTTGTAGTTGTTCTGCAGATTATCAAGAGCAGTGAAACTGTTTTGATTTACAAACATAGTTACTCCTACGACTTATCTGTGGTTGCCTAGATCATAACTGCTTATCTTATAGCCTAATACAAAAAGATAAGAGCAGTTTTAACATGTTCCATCACAGGAAACAGAGCAGAATTAGTACTGGTGCAGCAGTGAATGCAAGGTTCAGAAAATCCATCACAGGAGCAAGAAGAACAACAACAGTTTTAGTAGCTTGCATGAACAAGTGGAGCAAATTGCTCAGAGGTACATCCGTGGCGATCGTACATGGACGAACTAATACATCAGCCAGTGAGTATCCTCGTATACACTTTGAAAAAAAAATCAACATCGGACTTAGTAGACGCTTGCAGGCGAGAAGAAGTTGCTATGCCCTCCAGCATGAAGATTGGCCGCGGCATTGCACCTCTTCTCCTTCTCGAGCGCCTCTTCGGCCTTCCACGCTTCTTCAAATGGATCGAAGGAGCACGGCCGCGGTTTGAACAAGTGGTCCTGTCCCTGAAGCGATGGAGCGTCAAGATCCGACGCGGCATTGTACCTCTTCTCCTTGTCAGCATCATGGAAGGCAGGGTAATCGGACTGCAGCACGCCTTGGTCCAAGGCATCCAGGTACAGAGGTTCCTGTTGGCCCATCTCCACGCGAGAGTTGGCTCCAGTGATTGGCTCAACTTCAATTGGATCGTCTTCCATCATTCTCATTAGTTCTTCAAGATCAAAACCATATTCCTCCCAATCCGGCAAATCGGAAATAGGCCCCAATGGCTCAAAGACATCCTTTTCAGTTGTGCTCCTTGCAATGCTTGAGCCAGCCTCTTGTGATTGGGTGGACTCCAGCACATCTGACTGGGAGGAAATCTCAGGAGCTTGAGCAACGTCGGAGCGGCTGGATGTTGTAGTGGACTCGCATGATGCTTGTGCATACTGAACAGGGAAGTTGGTGTGAGCCAGCGGGCCATGCATTGCTCTGGCTGCCTCATCATACATCATTGCTGTTAGTAGCTCCGACCGGGAGATCTTCCTCCACTTGTAACCCGAGAAGCTCATCGATTGTGCAACAGAACCGGTCCATGTCGTCGTCAGCTTCAGGTACGGACTCATCCGGCAAGAAATCCGGTGCTGCAGCGGTGAACGACGGTGTGGCAGGTGCCGGGACGGGGACAGCACCGCGCATCCTCTTCTTGGGGCGCGGAGGATGAGGATCGGCGGCGGCAGCCGGCGCTGGCCTCTTCTGCGCGTGCGTGCTCGGGGTCACGGCCTCTGGTTGCTGTTGCTGAAGCTTGTATGCTTCCGATTCCTGGCGGGCCGCGTCAGGAGCATGCTGAGTCAAGTGCATCTTGCAGAACACCTTCACCCCGTCGGAGACGGTGGCCTCCGGCAGCAGGCACCGGTATTCCTCCATGACCCAGCCCGTGGACTTGCCCTTCTTCTTGAAGGACAGGTTCTTGACCTCGCCGACCTTGACTCCCGCGTGGCAAATCTCCGTGGTCTTCTGTATGGTCCATGTGCCGCCGCCGGCGCCGCGCACGCTCTGGAGCTTGCTCCCGTTCTTGCTCTTGCACGTGGTAAAGAAGAACCGGTCGCCGCTGCTCACGGCCTGCGGCACGGGCGCGTACCGGGCGGCCAGATCCTTGGGCTCGCAGCCGGAGATTTCGACGCGGTGGATGAGCTTGTCGACGGCATGCAGCGTCTCGCCGGAGAGGAGGCGTGGCAGGTAGTAGGTGACGGCGTCCACTTCCGTAGGGCTCAGCCGGTAGTGGTGGAAGATGTCGTCGACGTCGAGCCCCTCCATCCCGGCCGGCGGCTGCCCGATCTGCTGCTAGGGTTCTACTGCAGCTAGGAAAGGGTGATGTCGATCGAGGGCGCGCGACTGGGATTTGGGAGAGGTTTGTCTGCGGGATCGGGAAGGTGTTGTGGTACGCGCAGGTGGTCTTTGCTGATATTTAAAGCCGCTGCACTACGCGATGGAGGACGCGTAAGATTTCCTTTTTTCTGAATCCGACTATGTCCCCAGTTCAGTTTCCCGTCAGTTATCTGAAACTTGCAGCTCCCGCTTGCTTTCATTTTCTGGAAATTTCCGTCAATCTGATCATGATGCGGTGCTGAAAATGTAGAGGATAGATGCCGTGCTAATTGTGATTCTTGATTTTGAGTATTACAAGTCCTTCCTATTTCTTTTCCGGGTGCATTTATTTGAACCATGCCCTCGGACCTTATGGGCGATAATACTGTATAATTTACCTTCACGGACATTGTTAACAGCCGCAAGCAGATTCAGCACAGAGAGAAATTGTTGGCCCCTGTCCTCACCGATGCACGATTCACGCCATGTCTTTTCAGAATGCTCCAACTGCGTGTGCAATTAACGCCGGTCATGGAGTATATAGCAAAAAAAACTACCACATTACAGGCTAGGGTTACAAAACACTATCACTTTTTTAATCTTTTAAAAATTTACCATAAAATTGGTTGACTGTTCCAAAAAACACTAATAGCTCGATGATTAAAATTTGATCCGGATTATGACAGGGCGGGCCCACATGTTAGGTTGACCGTTAACTCTAACGTTATGACAAGTGGGCCCCCAAGTCAGCTTCTTTGCCCATCAATGGCCGTCGGGAGGGGAGGCATGGTGGGGGAGGAGGTGCACTTGAGGCCATTAGGAGGGGAGGATGAGCTCGCCGGCTCAAGCCCCGACCAGATCAGGCTGCCCACGACCGCAATACGCGTCCATGGTTGACCATGGTGGGGCTGCCGACGCAGCAGTGAGCAGCAGCCGTAGGCAGCCGCAGCGGCAGCAACAGGCAACAACGGTGAGCAGCGACGGCGGCGGAGACCGAAGTTGCGGTCCGCACCCTGTGCACAACGCTGGATTCCGACGAGACACGGCGGCGTGACGGCTTTTAGGCCGCGATCGAGCGGATCCGGGCGGCGGCAGTAGTAGGCGCTGGACGGGAGACTGACGGAGGTGCGGGAGGAGCTCCTCACAGCAAGTGGCCAGGGCAGCAACACTCGAGGTGGGCCTAGCTCGCTGGCCGTCAACGGGACTCGTGGTAGGTGCTGATGGCGCGGGGCATCGTGCTCGCTCATGCGAGCAGTTAGCGGCGGCGATGTGAATAAGGAGGATGGGTGGTTTCCAGATGCAAGCAGCTGCTGCTTGCCATTGGCCATGGCCGCCACATCCACGGCCAAAGCAACGCCCAGAGGAGCGGCGATGAGCTCGGTGGCGAGGACCCGATTGCTTTTTGTATTTTTTTACAGGGACCCGATTGCTTTTTAAAAAATATAACAGGGACCTGACTGCTTCTTTAAAGATATTTGGGTCCCACCTGTCATAACCTATCAACAGTCAACTTAACGTTTAAACCTAACGATCAACCTGACGAGTGGGTCCGAGCTATCATAATCTAGTCTAAAACTTAACTGCTCAACCGTTAGTGTTTTTTGAAACAACCAATCAATTTTGTGGTAGGTTTTTGAAAGATTAAGAAAAGTGATAGTTTTTTATAGCCCTAGCCTGTGATGTGATAGTTTTTTGCTATATACTTCCGGCCATGGCACCACCTGCGGGATGCTGCCGATTCACCAATGCACGATTCACGTCATGTCTCCAAGTCAGAATGGAGTTAACAGTCAAGTGGCCTGAGAGCATGCTTGGATACGTTTTAGTCCCATGACTAAAAGTAGTGGGACTAAAACTTGCTAGTCTCATCCATGCTTGGATCCAAATACTAAAGAGACTAAAATCTAGTTATTGAGCATTTATTATCCTCCAAACCCTCCAATCCAGAACTAAGGAGAGGAATTAAATGAGGAGAGAGAGAGCTAATACATATTTTAGTAGGTTTCCCATGACTAAAAGATTTTAGCCTCAAGACTAGTCCTAGCCTCTTTTTAGTCAGGGGTGCTTGGAACTTTAGCCTCTAAAAGAGACTATTTTTAGTCAGACTAAAAATAGTCCCTTGTATCCAAGCACCCTCTGAAACTTGTATGTCACCCAGCAATGCTAGGAATGCATCACCAAGACCAGTGCAGACCATAGTACTCACCAAAGCCTAGAGCGTTGTACATACAAAAAGAAGGCCAGAAAACTATGATATCATTCATCAGGATACACTACCAAACCCCCAAAATTCCCATTGCACAATCTAAGACTAGTCACAGTGGGGAGTAACTTAGAGTAGTAACATGCATATGTTACTAGTCTATGTTACTACCTCCACAGTGAGTAGTAACATATGTGTTGTGTCATGCATCACTTCATTTATTAGGTTGTAGACTCATTTTTTCTTAATATGTGTGATGTTACAGTAACTAGCTATGTTACCACATGCCTCTTTTTCTTCATTAATTACATGCCACATCATCTATTTTGCTTAGATAAGTGTGATGTTAGCACCTATGTTACTCCCACTGTGGGTAGTCTGAGTAAGACATCCGACTACTACACTTCCGGCGGGGTCCCACCCCTCATCGCTGACGCTGGATCAGGCAGAAGAACGGGCACGGTATGACATCCTCGTGCCGCCCGCCTGCCGTCGGGCTAGCACACATTAACGGCAGCGGCTACGCGGTCGAGGGATCCGCCGTCCCCCGCGATGAGCAGCGGTAGCGTCACGACGGCCGGTGCGACACGCATGGCCAGTGTGAATTCTGGGTGGGGAAGAGCTTTGACGAGGTCATTGTAGAGGCTCGTCGACAGGAACTTGCGAGCCGCCGGGCTGGTGTGGCGCGACATGTCCATCCTCCCCTGCCCCGCCTCATGTTGCGCCCGCGGTTGTCGTGAACCCACGCCGGAGATCCCACCCAACCTGGTGGCACTCAGAGAGGCAAGCAACCCCGATGACATGTTCGACCTCTTCTAGGCGATCTGCGAGTCCGCGGCGGCTCAGGGGTGGGTTCCGCCTCACGCGCCTCGCGACCCAGATGACATGCCGGGGTGGAACAAGGCCCTCCGCCTGTCCATGAAGGCAGCGACGACGGCGAGGAAGACAACAACCTCAACTTCCTCGGCGTGGGTAGCAGCGACGACGATGACGACGATGGCCCGGGTGACGACGATGGCGGTGAGCTCGACTTTGTCATGCTGGAAGACGCAAGTGACGATGAGTAGATTAGTTGTTTTAAAAAAGTTTTAGTTCAAAATTCGTTCCAATCTTTGTAAAAAATTATAAAATATGAATTATGTTCAAATTATGTCCAAAATTGTCCATTTGAAATTTGTTGGAAAACATTAGAAAATGGTCGTCCATACCATCCAATTTTCGTTTGAAATCTATATATGAAAAGAAAATGCCCACCGAACCAGCCGAAGGTTATAATTTGTGTAAAAAAGCCCCCCAACCGTCGGGCCCTACTAGGACCGTCCCGAATCATGCCTAAACGGGCGACTAGGGACGGCCTTTCTGACTGGGCAATGGCGGAGACATGCCCACAGGGGCGTCAGTAGGACAACCCTTTTTTAGAGGAGCTCGGCGTTTTGGGGCTCGCCCGGCTATTTAAGCCGGTTGACGGACCCCTCGCGGCGCAAGGAGGTCATGAAGTCCCGGGGGTTGGGGGTGGGAGACGTGGACGACGTGCGCTCAGCGCGCTGGTGAAAGTGCAATCATGCCCTTACATCATGTTTTGATGTTGATGACAATATACATGTAGAGGACTAACAATGTTCGTCAAGTGAATCTTAGGCGTTAGTCTCTGGTTCATCAAATGTGTGTGGATCATAGACAACTTTAATGGTTACTTAAAAAAAGTCAACATAAGTGTTTGTGCTATGGGCGGCCTTCTGGTAGGGAGAGGAGTGAGAATCCATAGTGGTGTATCGTTGTGGTTACTAGCTAGTTGGACTCGTGTGTGCTCTCTCACCTTATTCAACTACTGTAGTCGTAGTACATGTTAGCCAAGAGTCAAAGCTAGCTTGCTGCAATACACTCCACAACCCCCTTTATTGATACTGATGCATTAATAGATAGTTCTGATGTATGGTATGAACCATATATGTTGATGAAGTTATCCATGATTATGTGCTTTCTGATCCCATCTCCTTCCATCGCTAAGATCCCTGCTCTTTGGAAATCTTTTATATGGGGTGTTCATGGCGAGCCGAAAGCTTAAACATTATTTTCAGGGTCATCCAATCACTGTGGTTAGCTCTGCTCCTTTGGGAGACATCATTCAAAACAGAGAAGCCACTGGACGAGTCGCCAAGTGGGCCATTGAGCTTGGGTCTCATGGGTTGAAGTATGTACCATGTACTGCAATCAAATCTCAAGCACTGGTTGACTTTATTAATGACTAGACAGACATGCAGATGCCAGAAGACAAACCAGACAACACATATTGGACTATTCATTTTGATGGGTCCAGACAGTTGGAAGGCTCGGGGGCTGGAGTTGTTTTAACCTCCCCTCGAGGTGACAAATTTTGTTATGTGTTACGGCTGATGTTTTCTTGCACTAACAACACAGCAGAGTACGAAGCCTTACTCCATGGTCTTCGAGTGGCCAAAGAGATGAGTCTGAGCCGGGTCAGATGTCTTGGCGACTCAGATTTAGTGGCTCAATAGGTATCAGGCAACTGGGATTCCAAAGACCCTCTCATGGCGGCTTATCACCACGAAGTTGATGCTGTTGCAGGACATTTTAAAGGATATCAGGTGGAGCACATCGACCGTAGGAAGAACGAAGTGGCTGATCCTCTAAGCCGGTTGGGACCTCAGCGTAAGCCGGTGCCACCTAACACCTTTTTGGATGTTTTGCATAACCCGTCTGTCAAGTTACCCACGGGAGAAGATCTAGCCGTTCTTGACCCGGAGACGCAGTTGGTGGCGGCTCTTCATGTCATCCCAGATTGGACAGTGTCGTTATTGGCTTACATGACCCGGGGAGAGTTGCCAGCGGATGAGACCCTGGCTCGACAGATAACCCGACGGTCTAAGTCAATGACGATTTCTGATGGAGAACTATACCATCGCAGCGTCTTTGGAGAGTTTCAGCGGTGTGTTTCCCCTGAAGAAGGCCAAGAAATACTTCATGAGATCCATGAAGGCGATTGTGGTCATCATGCCGGGTCAAAATCTCTGGTGGCCAAGGCTTTTCGTCACAGTTTTTACTGATTGACGGCTCACGCTGATGCTGAGGATCTGGTCAGTAGATGTGATGGATGTCAAAAGTTCGCACGACGAGCACATGTGCCGGCTCAAGAACTCCGGATGATTCCAATCACTTGGCCGTTTGCGGTCTGGGGGCTTGACATGGTGGGACCTTTCAAAAGGTCTAAGGATAAAAGGACACATCTTCTAGTGGCAGTTGATAAATTCACAAAGTGGGTTGAGGCAGTGCCGGTGAGTAAGTGTGATGCGGCCACGGCGGTTTAGTTCATGAAAAAGGTGATCTTCCGTTTTGGTTTTCCACACAGCATTATCACTGACAATGGCACTAATTTGTCCCAAAGGGCAATGGAGGAGTTTTGTCAATGTGATCATATTCGGCTTGATGTTTCTTCTATAGCTCATCCTCAATCCAATGGTCAAGCTGAGAGAGCAAATCAGGAAATTTTAAAAGGTCTCAAACCCCGGCTTATGGTTCCTTTACAGCGAACGCCGGGTTGTTGGGTAGAGGAATTACCCTCGGTGATGTGGAGTATCAACACCACACCTAACATGTCTACAGGTTACACACGTTTCTTCATGGTGTATGGAGAAGAAGCAGTGTTGCCCAGTGACATTCGTCATGACTCTCCCCGTGTGGCAGCTTATGTTGAAGCCAATAATGAACAAGCCAGACAGGATGCACTCGACTTGTTAGATGAAGAAAGAGACTTAGCAGCAGCTTGATCAACAATTTATCAACATGATTTATGCCGTTATCACACCCGCCAGGTTAAGTCCAGGACATTTCAGGAAGGCGACCTGGTGCTCCGGCTCATCCAGGATCTGTCAGATGCACACAAGTTATCCCCACCTTGGGAAGGACCCTTTGTGGTCAGCAAGAACTTAAACAACGGGTCATATTACCTCATTGACGTTCGAGAGCACAAAGACCCACGTAAGTCGGAGGAGGAGACCCGCCGGCCGTGGAACATTGCTCAACTTCGGCCATACTACACCTGAGCAACCGGCTCTCATCATGTATATACTTTAACATTGTATATACCATGATAAGTAATAAAGCAGGACCATCGGTCTCTTTTCTTTTCAAAGACTATGCATCTTTGTTATTTCTTATTTTCAAGTGACTATTAAGGAGCTGATCATATTTGAATCAAGTCTAACCTTTTTTGGTCCGGCTTATGATCGTATTCGAATCTAGCTACAACTATCATGGTCACTTGGGGGCTTCCTATTCAAACATAGGTCGTATTCGAACCAGAGAACATAGCTGTTGTAACCCTCTTGATCGGCTCAAAGCCAAACTCACTAGGGGGCTTCTTGATCGTATCTGAATCATAGCTTAACCCCTTTTTGGGTCCGACTTGGATCATATTCAAATCAGGGTCGTTAAAAACCTCTCAAGGTCATTTGGGGGCTTCCTGTTCAAACATAGGTCGTATTCGAACCAAAGAGAACATAGCTGTCGGTACCCTCTTGATCGGCGCAACGCCAAAGCCACTGGGGGCTATATGGTCATATTCGAACCTTAGCTTAACCCCTTTGGTCCAGTTCACTGATCGTATTCGAATCAGAAACCCCCAACCTTTAAATACAAGGTTAAATTATACTTATTACCTGTTTTTTGCTTTTTAGTTCTTTGTTATCTCAATTTCACAAATAATTAGCATGGTCTTCTCCGCCGACTGGACTATTTGACAACAAAGCCACCAAGGTATGATGATCATTAAGTATTCAGAAGTATTGACTTCTCAAAAAGATGGAGTTATCAACTTCATTACCTGGGTTATTTAAACTGGTGGTCTGAAGATCAAAGGTACAACTATGACTTTTATTTACAAGTAATTGCCTGCTATATTAATCAAAGGGTTATTGTCAGCCTTGTTTTCTCTTTATGTCTGTTTCTGTTGTCTACTATGGTAAACATATTGGCTATAAGCCGGGTGTTCTAACCTGTTCGGTGCTAAGCCGCCAAGCCAATTTTTTTTCCTTTTGTGTCTATAGGAACAGAGCTGAAGTATTGCAGAAACAATCATAAAATATGATGCATCAGGAAATACAGAATCACACACTGTGTTTTATGCACGATGGCATAGGCAAGGCATTCAGTGTTTTCACAGCTAAACTATCACAAGGATTTTATAAGCCCATGAAGATGGTTATTGCTCCTCCCTCGCCAGTTCACCGCCCTCTGTTAACTAGAAGCTGGGTTTTGACCAGTCAAAACCATTCACGGCGACAAATTCTGCTTCTTCGTCAATGAGGCCGGCCGGGTCAACTTCCGGGGCAAATGTATTTTCATGAACAAGCGGGATTAAATCTGTCACCTTGTATGAGGGAGTTTCCATCTTCTTATTTTCAACATCAAAACCCGGCTGATACTTATCGATGTTGGTTTCATCTCCAAGAATAGTCGCCTGAGGTCGGACTCCGCGCACACAAGCCATGAAGTCATCCTGCTCAAAGGGAGATCCGTCTTCCTTCACGGTGGGATATCCTCTGGCCACGTCCGCCGGGTCTGGGTCTGGCACCCAAGCCTTGGAGCGACTCAGGGTAGTCAAAGCTCCGGCTCTCGCACAGGAGCGCTTCACTTCTTGAAACCTGGCGGGTAGGATTGATAGTTTCTTCAAGACGTCGTTGAGATGGTTGGGTCCTTGATTGGCCGGAGAGATGGCAGCAAGTGCCCGTTGTGCACCAATATACAGTTGCTCCATTAAGGTATACACTGCCTTCAGCTTAATCACATGATCTTGGCTCAGATTCTTGCTTCGTGGGCCTGCACATATTTTATAAACAAAGTCAGCTGACGGCTTATATTCCAGATCAGCAAAAAGTACACAAGATTAAAGACAGATGGATTTCCAAATATGGCGGCTACCATTTGAGACACCCGGCCCTTTAAACCGTTTAGCTCTGTTGAAACCTCTTCAAGGACTGCTTCGGCCTTCTCGGCGCGTTGTGTCAGAAGCGTTTTTTCCTCTGCCCAGGTTTTCTTCTTGGCGGTGAAGCTGGTCTTTAAATTTTCCATCTCAGAGAGACTTATTTGCAATTTGGAGTTACCAGATTTGATTTCTGCCTCCTGACCTGCTAGCCGGGTCTTGGCATCAGTCAATTGCGAGCTCAGTTCAGATAAGGCATTCTGCAAAGAAAAAACATACCCAGATGAGTCAAGATTTCGCTTAAGGTTCAAAAATCAAGATTCAAGTCTCAAGTACTTTACAAAAAACCACTTGACACTTGGGGGCTAATGTATGCCAAAACAATTTCTTATGACTCTAAAGACATACTTTAAGTCCCAAGTACTTTACAAAGTAACAACACTTGGCACTTGGGGGCTAATGTATGCTATTCAGCAAGTTTCTCAAGGTTAAGCCGGATTATGAAGTTCTTTGAATACGGTACAAGACAATTTAAAGTACCGTCTCATTTATGATCAAAATGAACCGGCCCTTGGGGACTACAGGTGAAGCTTTGTTCTATTTTATTGAATTCAAGAAAAATTTCAAAGGTAAAGGTCTTGGCCTATATAATAAAGTCTACAGATCATTCCGGTTCTCTCATAATCTGAAGACTTGGGGGCTGGCAGAATACAGATAAGCCGGAAGAACGTACCTCATATTTCAGCTGCAGCTGTTTGACCATTTCGATCTCTGAGTTGCGACTGGAGTGCACATGACTGAGATAGCCGGATAAAATATCGTTGGCATTCAGATGATCATAATGTGCAACGTCAAAGCACACTTTCTGCCTCTCCAATGCTTCTTGTTTTGTCGTGTGGCGATCCAGCATGGTTGGATTCCCCAATTCAACAAAACGGCTCCCGGTGATCAAAACGTCTTGTGCAGATGGTGATGGTGGGTTGGCCGAGCTCGACGGTTCAGTTGTGGAAGGGTTAATGATGGTATCGTCAACCGACGGCTCAGGAGGATTTGCTTCTGCATTGACAGGCAGGTCTTCCGGAGTTTCAATTGATGGAGGAGAAGGTGGCCTTGCCAGTTCAGGAGCAAGGACTCGCGGGTCTTCCGCCGGTTTAGTCACCTTGGCCTTTTTAGACTTAGCTTGGCCACTAAGTGAAAGATTATAGGACTATCAATATAAAGAGACAATTTGAAAAACACAGAAGACAAAGGATTTTTCCTTACCCAGGGGCAGTCTTGAAGGCCGGAAACTGGGTTTGAGATGAGTTGCCAGGAGAACGAGATACCTCCTACAAAGATAAAGCAAAGTAAGTAATACAAGGAAGGACATCCATTAACAGAAAGTTGAAGACAAAGAAATAAACCTCATTCTGGCGTTTTTGGGGAGTTTGTTGAAGAACAGCAGCCGGTTCGGCTTCGGTCCGGGCTTGACGGCGGCTCTCATGTTGCTGCTTTTTCAAAAGAAAGTGAGGATCCAGATAAGCCAAAGGGTGTGAAAACCTTACTCTCTGGGTTACGACTCGAAGCTTTTGTCTTGGAAAATGGGCTGAGTCATAGGAAATAGTTACCTCTTCTTCAACGGCCTGACTAGCCCCAGTGTCATCCTGGTAATGATTAGTGTTAATAAGATTACTAAAAATTGGCCAAGGGAGTCAAGGGCTACCTCCGACTCAGAAGAATCGTCAAGCTTCATCCAATCTTCAGCAGTGCTCTTCTTCTTCTTTTTCGACCCCCGAGTCGTTTTCTTGGCGTTTATGGCGGTGGCTCTCGCTTTCTTGGCAGCTTCGTGGTCATATTTAACCTTCCAGAAGTCAGATCTGGCCTGCAGACAGGTAAAAACAAGATGAAAGGTCAGACAAGTATTAAACAATACGGCTGGGAAAAATACAAAGGAGGGAGATCAAAGTGTCCTTACTTCTGGCACCGGGTTAAGCTTGTAGAAGGAGTTTAACCCGACGATACTGCAGTCTTTGTATTTTCCATTCATGAGAAGGCTTGACATTGAGACAATATCTTCTTTCGTTAGTTGAACGGAGCTGTGACGAAGAGAGTCATCCGGGCCTCCACCATACTCGTACATCAGTTTTGACCGACGGCTTAGAGGGATGACCCGCCATGAGATCCAGCAGCGGGTCAGATCAACTCCAGTTAACCCGTTCCCTAACAAAGCATTAATCCTTTTGATGGATGGTATCAGCTTCTTGCGTTCAGCAGCAGTGAGCTTGTCAGGGAACGCGAACTTGGAGTCAAGACGTTCGGGGCGATACCCCGGCAGTGGCTTCTCGTTTGCCGGTGAAATGTCTTGACAGTAGGACCAAGTCTGATTCCAGTCTTTTGGATGACTCGGCAAGACTATGAAGGGGAAGACATCGCCCTGTCGACGCTGAATTGAGATGCCTCCAAGCTCCAAGCTAAGGCCGTTGGTGCACTCGTTCTGCCGGTTCAGATAAAAGTATTCTCTAAACAGCTCCACGGTCGGCTCTTCTTGAAGATACACTTCATAGAGCACTTGGAAGTTACAGATGTTAGAAATGGATTTGGGCCCGATATCTTGAAGGTGGAGTTTGAAAAACTGGAGGACCTCTTTGAAGAACTTTGAGCCAGGCGGTGAGAAGCCACGGTTCATATGGTCAGTAAAAACAATCACTTCCCAGCCCTTGGATTGGGCTGTTCTTCGTCCGGATTAGGGGCACGGTAAGACATGACGTCTTTTCCTGGCAAATATCCTATGGTGAAGAACTCCTTCAGACGTTCCTCAGTTACGATTGAGGGAACCCAGTTACAGATGGTTGGTGCTTTGGACGGCATGATGTTCAAAAACGAACTGAAAAGAAAGGCAACATGCCGGTTCAATTCAATGGTAAAATTAGCAGTTCAATGATGATAATACAGGGAAGTAACGGCGGCTTAGTTAAGGGCTAATGCCATATAAGGAAAAGTAAGCCGGCACAGTAAGCCGCCATGACTACATATATTTGAGAAAAGCAAATTCAGCTAAGTGTTGAGACAAACAAATTTCCTAAACTGCTTGGTATTATTCCAGATCAAATGGCTATTCAAAAATGGGAAAAATTCTAGACCTAAAAAGTTTAGCGCAAATAAGTCTGTGAGTTCTAATGAGATCTTTGAACCAGAGAAAGGGATCTGTGGGCATCAAGAGTAGGCACAAAAACACTACCGCACAAGCATATATATCTTTTTGATCAAGAAGAGGCCTGCGGAGGAAGAACTATGAAGAACTGCGATGAACTATGAAGAACACGAAGAAGTCTGGAAACCCTAATGCGGATCTGAGAAGTGAAAGGGAGAACACTTACAACCACGGATCTTCTGCGGAGGACGCCGCCGTTCTCTGGACCGATTCAGGTTGATGCAGCGGCCAAGGTCGACGGAGATGGAGGAGAAGCGCGACGGCGGTGAGGCTCGAGCAGCAGGAGGGTTGCGAGAGGAATAAGACGGAGAGAGAGAAGAATGAGGAAGGCTGATGCGTGCCTATTTATAAGGAAAAATGTGAACAGACGGGCGCAAAAATCGAGGGGGGCTGAATAATGGTTATTCAACTACACAGACGCCTTGATTCTCAGAAGACATTAAAGATGAAGATCCGTTGGGAGATGACGTCATAAAAGTTTTTTGCGTTTTCAAGAGATGACGTCATGGCGGGTTACAAAAACTTCTGCGAGGATAAGAAGATGGATTTTGTCTAAGTGTTGAAGATTGACAAAGAACGAAGTTCAAAGTCAACCTGGGGCCTAATGTTGGGGATATAGCTATCAGTTATGACCCACCCAGGAGGGGCCGGGTCCGCCCCAATGGCGGGTTACACAAGAATCCCAGTAAACATTAAGATGATAGTTTATTAAATCTTATAGAAGGCCCAAGGGCCTAGAGGTGGCTTAAGGCCCAATATTATAAACCGCGTATGTAAGGAAAGACTTGTAAACAAAGGCATGTAAAGGAAGTCACCGAGCCGGACACGATTATGAGCCGGCCGGGACTCTGTAGGCCACTAGGCGTCAACCCGTGTATATAAGGGGACGACCCGGTGGCGGCTTAGGGCAAGAAACAAGAGATCGATAACCAAGCCGACGAGTTAAGCCTCTTGGTGATCGAAACCCTACCAATGCCAACTCAACTAGACGTAGGCCTTCACCTTCATCGTAAGGGGCCGAACTAGTATAAAACCTCTCGTGTCCTTTGTCTCGATTAACCCCTTTAAGCTTCCTAGTTGCGATGGCCCTACGACTAAGTCCTTTCGCTAGGACATCTGCCATGACAATTCCACGACAGTCATCTTTATTTTAAACCCCCGGGCCAGTGCTTCTCTAAGTGTCGGTCCAACCTGGGCGATGTCCGGCGCCCCCTGGGCAACCAGGGTTTATGCCAACCCGATGTCTTGCCCATCCGGTGTGCCCTGAGAATGAGATACGTGCGACTCCTATCGGGATTTGTCGGCACATCGGGTGGCTTTGCTGGACTTGTTTTACCATTGTTGATATGTCTTGTAACCGGTATTCCAAGTCCAATCGGGTCTTCCTAGTAGAAGGATTATCCTTTGTTGACCGTGAGAGCTTGTGATGGGCTAAGTTGGGACACCCCTGCAGGGTTTTGAACCTTCGAAAGCCCTTCCCGCGGTTATGGGCAGATGGAATTTGTTAATAGCCGGTTATAGAAAACCTGACACTTAACTTAACTAAAAGGCATCAACCGCGTGTGTAGCCATGATGGTCTCTTTTCGGCAGAGTATGGGAAGAGAACATAGTCTCGTGTTATGCTTGAACGTAAGTAGTTTCAGGGTCACTTCTTGATCATGATAGCTTATCGACTGTGCTTTGCTTCTCTTCTCGCTCTTATTTGCGTATGTTAGCCACCATAAATGCTAGTGCTTGCTGCAGCTCCACCTCACTACCTTTTCCTACCCATAAGCTTAAATAGTCTTGATCGCGAGGGTGTGAGATTGTTGAGTCCCCGTGACTCACAGATTACTTCCAAAACCAATTTGCGGGTGCCGATGATACCAATGTAGGTGACGCAACTGAGCTCAAGTGGGAGCTCGATGAAGATCGTGTTCGTTGTGTTATTTTGTTTCCAGTTGATCAATAGTGGAGCCTAGTCGGGGCAATCGGGGATCTAGCATTAGGGGTTGTCTTTCTTTATTTGGTTCCGTAGTCGGATCTTGATTGTATTCTGGATGATGTAATGCTATATTTATGTATTGTGTGAAGTGGCGATTGTAAGTCAACTCTTTATCCCTTTCATATTCAGTACATGGGATGTGTAAAGATTACCCCTCTTGCGACATGCCTACTATGCGGTTATGCCTCTAAGTCATGCCCCGACACGTGGGAGATATAGCCGCATCACGGGTGTCACAAGTTGGTAATCAGAGCCTTACCCGACTTAGGAGCCCCCCGCTTGATCGAATCGTTGGCGTTGTTGAGTCTAGAAAAATGTTTTGGGTCTTATAGGATTATATATATCAGAGAGTAGGATTCTTTTTACTCCTCAGTCCGTTCGTCGCTCTGGTGAGGCCTCCTGACGTAGAGTTTTGACTCTTCTCTCCTCAAATTTCACAAAAAAAAATTAGGATCACACGGGTATCTTGGAATCGTTTCAATGGTTTTGTGACGAGAACATTGTTCTTGGTGCCTCCTGACATTTAGGGGTTGTGGCAGTGTCCCGGGGAGTTGAGCTCCGAGGTGTTGTCGTCACAATTTCATCATTGCAGTTCTGGAATACCTGAGTTCACCGACATCAAAAATCTCATTTATGCAGTTGTTGGTGAGATAACCTTGACGCCACCCAGTACTGGGGCGGGAGTTCGGGAGTATTGCCATAACTCATATAACGGATGCTTTTCGAAGGTTGAGGTAAATGATTTCCGAATGTTTCTTGGTTATGTGTTGAAGGATGGATATAGCTCGATGTAGGATTTGCTAGTTTTGGGTGAGATATTATGCTTCCCCTGTATCCCCAACACCTGATTGCATAATCAGAAAGTTTTGGGAGTTTATATGTGGGAATTCAAGTATATCGTAGGAATTCTTTCCAATAGACACATGATACGATATGGGATCTATCATATGTTTGTTCCGGCTTATTTTGCAAGCCAATACTTTGTTTTGTTTTTTTCAGTTGTGGTATTCGAGTTGCTTCGAAGTCAAGTGTTTATTCCATACCTTTCCTAAGTGGTGTTCTCATATTTCTATGTGAATACTTATCCTTCATGATAATCAAGATTGTCATGTCAATCCTTTTCAACCGGTGTGCTTCTCTTCAAATGGATCCGATCTTTTCAGAATTCGCAAGATCACCTCTCAGTTTTCCCAACGTTGTTTGTTTCATTCGTCCCAAGTTGCCTTTGTTTGCCTACCCTCCCACCCTTGTTTCTTCAAGGACTCGGATTTCTTAATCAAGTATCCATCTTATGGATGTGAAGCCTCTCCATTCTTTTCCGTCAACATTCTTATCCGGTGATTATCAGGAAGATACTAACGGAGCTTTAAGTTCATCATTCTTCGTTTCTTTTTCCTTCTCTGGTGGATTGAATTCAAGCTTTTGTGTTGATCATATCCTTTTCCTTGTTTCAAATGCTTTTCCCATGACCGGTGCACCTCATAAGCATTCCACGCTCGCTATTCTATTCTTCCGGAGTGCTCAAGATATCTCGAAGATTCGTGTTTCCACTCTGCTTTCGTTCAAACTCTTTCGAGGATGTTATCTCATTCAAGCCTTTTAATTCAACCGGTGCAATCTCTCTTTTCAAGCAATCGTTCAACGGTATATCTTTTGAGTGGGCCCTAACCCACATGTCTTTTTCCAGGATCTTACCTGACTCTTCTAATTTTACTAGAGCTATTCTCAAATCTTTCAAAGTTTGACGTAAGAATGAGTTATCATCAGTCAAATGCCTTTCTCCAAGATCTTTCAATTCTTTTCATCGTTGGTTCAACCATTCTATTTTTCATTCCGGAGTATCTCAACAATTCATGGTGGTGTTTCTCATCGTAATTCTCGGATTTGAAGACCGAAGAAGATTTTTCTCTCAATCTTGCTCCCTTCTCTTCAAGATTCATGGTTCTAGCTTGATGCCATCCTCTCATAATTGTTTTCGGTTGTGAGGATTCTTTTCACCTATCCGGAGCAATTCATGAGTCTCTTCAGTTTGATTCTCCGGAGCCCATCATCTCAGAATTATTCATTCTCAGCGTGTAGCTATCGTTCTCCAAATCTTACCGGTGAATCGTTCAAATATCCTCTAATCAGTTCATGATCTCTTTGTTCTCATGTATCTAAATCCCCTCAAGTATCTTCATCATTTCCCAAATTCTTCCCGTTAAATTGTGCCTTCGCTACTTTCATTTTCAACTCTTACGGTGGTTTGGTCAAGATTTCTCTTCCTTTGTTTTCATATCAATTTATTCATTGTTTTCAATCCCACCGGTGGCTTCATCAAGACCGTATTCAAGTCTGCGCTATATCTCTCATCAATCCTTTTCAACGAGAATAAGTAGTATGCCAAATCCGTTTCTTGTCATCAATCTAAATTGGTGAAGGATAAGCATAATGTAATTCTTATTCTTGTTTCATCATGTATATTCAACTCCTTATTCCGGAGGCTAATCAAATTCTCGTTTTCAATTGTTCATCTTTCTTTTCTCGAGTTCCAAGTTTTCTCGGTTATATCATTTCAAAGCTTCATCTAATCATTGCAAGGCCTCAATCTTATTCTTTTCATCCTTCACTTCTTTTGATCATTATTTTATTACCGGAGTTCTTTATGGAGGCTCTACATGATGGTTCATAAAGGATTTAATTCCTTCTCGAAGTGTTCATCGAGATTCTTTTCAAAGGAGCTCAAGCATTCTTCATCTTGCAATCTGGAGTGCAATTCTTTATACCTTATCTTTTGAGGTGGTGTTATGTCATTCTGACAATTTCGCTTCATGTTTCATGATTCGCAAGTTGTCAAGTATGAGATAGTTTAAACCCATCAATTTCTTCGAGCATGAGCACTTCTCAATCCATCATTCTCTTTGCGGAATTATCTTGGGTTATATTTCACCTAAAGCCTTCCATTGGGAATGTTGCTCCTTGTGGTGTTTACCTATGATCCAAGTTTTTCTTATCACCTCGATGGAAGAAGCATGCTATCGTTTTTAGCTCTCAATCCAAGTTGTTGTTTTCCGTTAGTGGCAGAATTTCACCTCATAATTTTGAGATGTTGTCTATAAGCCCACACCAAGCTTATCCTTTTCGTTGTTGATAATCCAACAACTTCATTCTAGCATTTTTTGTAAGCGTGCTCTCTCAAGATCTTGTTTCCCTCCATTCAATCTATTCCATTCTTTCATTTGTTCCGGAGGCATTGTGATGTTGCTCTCTTCGACCAATCATCTTGTTTTTCCAAAGATCATTTTCTTTCCTTTGCTTATCTATTTAACCGGAGTGTTGTGCCCTCTGCTCAAGTTCTTTTCGCCTTATCAAGTCTTTCATCTTTTTTCAACCTGAGTGCTTGCATGTACTTATTGCCCATTGCAACCCTTTTTCTTATGTCTTTCAACCTACAAGGTTCTAGTAATGTTCCTTGTTCCTCTTTTCTAACGGAGTGTTTTCAACTTTGTTCATCTCCATTGTATTTTTGTTTCCAATTGTTTAACCTCTCAAGGTTCTTTGGGTTCACTCATTTGCCAAAGAAGCAACTTAGTTTTACCCCTTCCTTTTCCCTCCGGTGCCATCCTAGATCTCGGGACGAGATCCTCTCGTAGTGGTGGAGTGTTGTAACACCCCGGATGCAACTTCCCGTATTTGTACTCCGACTCTTGCATTTTCCGGAGCTGTGTTGTGAGTTTCCCTTCGTGGTTGGGTTTTGTCTTTGTTTTGCTTTTTTCCATGTCATGCATTTCATATCATGTCATCATGTGCATCGCATTTGCATACGTGTTCGTCTCATGCATCCGAGCATTTTCCCTGTTGTCCGTTTCGTGATCCGACACTCCTATGTCCTCCGGCGCCCCCTTTTGTCTCTTTTCGTGAGAGGGTGTTAAACATTCTCGGAATGGACCAAGATTTGCCAAGCAGCCTTGGCACACCACATGTAGACCTCCTGTCAAGTTTCGTGCCATTTGGAGTCCGTTTGATACTCCAACGGTTAACCGGGGAACCGTTAATGCCTCGTGTGTGTTGCAGCCCAACACCCCTTCAAAATGGCCCGATAACCCATCCAAACCCCCTCCATCCTCTCGGTTGTTTGATCACGATCACGTGGCCGAAAACCGCACCTCATTTGGACACTCTAACTCCCTCTACCTATAAATATGTGTCTCCCTCTGAAATTCGCGGTATAACCCTAGTCCTCCTCCTCCTCCGCGCGTCCGGGCGCGTCCTCGCCGCGCCGAACATGTCCAACCGCCGCCTCCACGTCGCCCAACCAATCCGAGGCCGCCACGTCAGCTCCAACCGCCCCCGCGCCCAACCCCGCGACGCCCCACTTCGCCGCCGGGCTCGCGGAGCCCATCTCCGGCCCACTCCGAGCCGCGGCGGGCAGATCCACCAGGATCCCGCCGCGCCTCCGTCGGACCCTGCCGCCTTCGCGCCATCGCCGGCGCCAACTCCGACGACTAGGCGCCCCATCCGCCCGCACCTCGCAGCTCCACTCGGCGCCCCTCGCTGCGGGCTCCGGTGCCATCTCCCGCCGCAACTGGCCCGTAGGCTGGCCGACGTGCTCTGCCGCCCTGGGGCCGGGACCCCCAATCTCTGGCCACCTTTTCCCTCGAGCCCCATGGAGCGCCGTCGCCTGAAGCTCCCATGTCGACCCCGCCTCCTTTCGGATCCGGTCGAGTTGGACCCGGATCTGCCACATCTGCATCACCCGGCGTCGGCCCTCCGCGCGTGCCCGCTCGCCGGAGTACTAGCGCCGCCGGCCTCATCCCCGGCCGGGAGGAGGACGACGCTCGCACGCCCAACCACCTCCCCTCCATCGCCTTGGTGGGCCCCACAGTCGGCCCAGCTCCTGCACAAGGCCCGGCCTGCCTCTGTTTAGCTATCTGACGATCGGACCTTTTTTTCACCAAGTCCCCAGATCCTCATGATATATGCCTCTGTTCATCATGCCATATCTCCATGCTCATAGCTCCGTCTTGCATGTATGATATATCAAAATGTTCATCATGATGTGCTCTTCATTTTGTTCCATTGTGTCATGCTTGTTTGAGTCCATCTTGATGCCTAAATGACTGTTGCAAGAGTGCTATAAAATGTTAGGTGTTGTTTCTTAGCAGATTATGAGCATTTGTCTTTTTTGCCATGATTATTGTGTGTTGCATATGGGCTTGATCTCTACATGTGTTTTGGTCTATGCCATGCCATCTTTACAGGGGTGTATGCCATGTATTTTTGTGATCAATGTGGTGACTAGCACATGCATGCAAAGTAGCTCTCGTTTTATTGCTGATTCCAGAGACTTAGAATTTCACTAAGTCTTTGCTCTGCTGTTATTTTGATGCCATGTATTCATGTTTCTACAGAGATATCCATGCTTCTTCTGAGTATGTTCAGTAAGGATAATTTCGACATATGGTTGTGCTCTATCCATCCATGCCCCTGTTTGCATTTATGGAGTGTCCTAGCATGACTCAATCTTGCTCTACTTTTGCTATAAAATGTTCCTGGCAGATTGTTTACAAGTTAAACAATTTTGCCAAGGTTGTTGTAGTTGATCCATGCATGCTATGAGTTTATTCTTGCTTTGGTTAGATTCATGTACATGTCTTCTTGCTGGTAGTATGCTTAGCTTGTCATGCAATGCTTTGTGGTGAGTGAATCGAGCTCACAAACATGCCTTCATAATTTTGTTTATGCCATGTCCAGTTTTTCTGCTAAGTCTGAATCTATTACGAAACTTGCTATGTTTACATGGGTGTGATACGTCTCCGTCGTATCTACTTTTCCAAACACTTTTGCCCTTGTTTTGGACTCTAACTTGTATGCTTTGAATGGAACTAACCCGGACTAACGCTGTTTTTAGCAGAATTGCCATGATGTTGTTTTATGTGTAGAAAACAAAAGTTCTCGGAATGATCTGAAACTTCACGGAATATCTTACAATAAATAATAAAAAAATCCTCGCCAAAGATGAAGACCAGGGGCCCACACCCTTGCCACGAGGGTGGGCCCTCCCCTAGGGCGCGCCCCACTACCTCGTGGCCCCCCTGGAGACCCCCCGACTCCAACTCCAACTCTATATAACTGCTTTCGGGGAGATAAAATAGGAGAGAAGAAATCATCGCGTTTTACGATATGGAGCCACCGCCAAGCCCTAAAACCTCTCGGGAGGGCTGATCTGGAGTCAGTTCGGGGCTCCGGAGAGGGGGATCCGTCGCCATCGTCATCATCAACCATCCTCAATCACCAATTTCATGATGCTCACCGCCGTGCGTGAGTAATTCCATCGTAGGCTTGCTGGACGGTGATGGGTTGGATGAGATTTATCATGTAATCGAGTTAGTTTTATTAGGGTTTGATCCCTAGTATCCACTATGTTCTGAGATTGATGTTGCTATGACTTTGCTATGCTTAATGCTTGTCACTAGGGCCCGAGTGCCATGATTTTAGATCTGAACCTATTATGTTTTCATCAATATATGAGAGTTCTAGATCCTATCTTGCAAGTCTATAGTCACCTATTATGTGTTATGATCCGTTAACCACGAAGTGACAATAATCGGGATACTTACTGGTGATGACCGTAGTTTGAGGAGTTCATGTATTCACTATGTGCTAATGCTTTGTTCCGGTTCTCTATTAAAAGGAGGCCTTAATATCCCTTAGTTTCCATTAGGACCCCGCTGCCACGGGAGGGTAGGACAAAAGATGTCATGCAAGTTCTTTTCCATAAGCACGTATGACTATATTCGGAATACATGCCTACATTGCATTGACGAATTGGAGCTAGTTCCGTGTCACCCTATGTTATGACTGTTACATGATGAACCGCATCTGGCATAATTATCCATCATTGATCCAATGCCTACGAGCTTTCCATATACTGGTTTACGCTTATTTACTTTCCCGTTGCTATTGTTACAATCACTACAAAATACCAAAAATATTACTTTGCTTTCGTTACTCTTTTGCTACCATTACCATCACTATCATATTACTTTGCTACTAAACACTCTGCTGCAGATACTAAGTTTCCAGGTGTGGTTGAATTGACAACTCAGCTGCTAATACTTGAGAATATTCTTTGTCTCCCCTTGTGTCGAATCAATAAATTTGGGTTGAATACTCTACCCTCGAAAGCTGTTGCGATCCCCTATACTTGTGGGTTATCAGGGTGCCATCATATTTTCTGTACCCTTTTGGCTTATGGTCAGTAAGGGACTTTTGTTATATGCTTTGAGTAGGTCCATGCCATGCCTTGTATTGCTATGTTCTGTTCCTGTATCACGTTGATATCTTGCTCTAAACATTGCTTTCTGATGTTAATTCCTGGCATGTTGTTATTTTCACTAAGTCTGTGATGCTGATATCTTTTGCAGTTTTGCCATGCTTGTTTCAACCTGCTCTTGTGTGAATTAGCCGTAGCTCAGTGTTCATCTTTTGTCAAGCCTCTTGAGAAGATCACTACCATGTTCTTTGTTGTTATGTTGGAGTGCGGTAGCTTAGTTTCTTGTTGCATTCTAGGTGCCATCGTGCTGTTAATCGCAGAATTGTGCCATTCTTGTTTTGCTTGGCATTTGCAAACCGTGCATCCGATTCCGGTGATCTTTATATCAATTTCGACCGAAATCAACTCATCTTTCCAGCGGCACACTTGGTTTGCCAAGTTGAGGCCTGGTTCAATCTTTCCTTTCCGAAGCACGCATATGCATTGCATAGCACATCCCACATATCATGACATGTTTTGCATCATGTTGCTTGCGCATTGCACCGTGGTTGATTGTGGTTTCCTTTACTTGTGTTCTTGCCTTGGGTAGAGCTGGGAGACGAGTTCGTGATCGAGGAACCTGTTGAGTACGCTTACGAGGATCAAGCTTACGTCAACTCGGAGAACCTTGCAGGCAAGATGACCATACCCTCGAAATCACTTCTATCTTTGCTTGCTAGTTGCTCGCTCTTTTGCTATGCCGCGATACCTACCACTTGCTATATCATGCCTCCCATATTGCCATGACAAGCCTCTAACCCACCTTTTCCTAGCAAACCGTTGTTTGGCTATGTTACTGCTTTGCTCAGCCCATCTTATAGTGATGCTAGTTGCAGGTGAAGATGGAGTTTGTTCTATGTTGGAACATGGATATTGTTGGGATATCATTATTATATCTTGTTTATTTTAATGCACATATATACTTGGTAAAGGGTGGAAGGCTCGGCCTTATGCCTGGTGTTTTGTTCCACTCTTGCTGCCCTAGTTTCTGTCATACCGGTGTTATGTTCCTTGATTTTGCGTTCCTTACGCGGTTGGGTTATAATGGGAACCCCTTGACAGTTCGACTTGAATAAAAATCCTCCATCAAGGCCCAACCTTGGTTTTACCATTTGCCACCTAAGCCTTTTCCCTTGGGTTCTACAGACTCAAGGGTCATCTTTATTTTAAACCACCGGGCCAGTGCTTCTATAAGCGTTGGTCCAACCTGGGCGATGTCCGGCGCCCCCTGGGCAACCAGGGTTTATGCCAACCCGATGTCTTGCCCATCCGGTGTGCCCTGAGAATGAGATACGTGCGACTCCTATCGGGATTTGTCGGCACGTCGGGTGGCTTTGCTGGACTTGTTTTACCATTGTC
This sequence comes from Triticum aestivum, assembly GCF_018294505.1. Lineage (NCBI taxonomy): Eukaryota > Viridiplantae > Streptophyta > Magnoliopsida > Poales > Poaceae > Triticum > Triticum aestivum. The sequence goes on from NC_057812.1 coordinate 177,291,230, forward strand.
GAGATGTCTTGTAACCGGGATTACGAGTCTAATCGGGTCTTCCTGGGAGAAGGAATATCCTTCGTTGACCGTGAGAGCTTGTGATGGGCTAAGTTGGGACACCCTTGTAGGGTTTTGAACTTTCGAAAGCCGTGCCCACGGTTATGGGCAGATGAGAATTGTTAATATCCGGTTGAAGAAAACCTGACACTTAACTTAATTAAAAGGCATCAACCGTGTGTGTAGCCGTGATGGTCTCTTTTCAGCGGAGTCTGGGAAGAGAACACGGTCTCGTGTTATGCTTGAACGTAAGTAGTTTCAGGATCACTTCTTGATCATGATAGCTTATCGACCGTGCTTTGCTTCTCTTCTCGCTCTTATTTGCGTATGTTAGCCACCATAAATGCTAGTGCTTGCTACAGCTCCACCTCACTACCTTTTCCTACCCATAACCTTAAATAGTCTTGATCGCAAGGGTGTGAGATTGCTGAGTCCCCGTGACTCACAAATTACTTACAAAACCAGTTTGGAGGTGCCGATGATACCAGTGCAGGTGACGCAACTAAGCTCAAGTGGGAGCTCCATGAAGATCGTGTTCGTTGTGTTGTTTCATTTCCAGTTGATCAGTAGTGGAGCCCAGCCGGGGCGATCGGGGATCTAGCATTAGGGGTTGTCTTTCTTTATTTGGTTCCGTAGTCGGACATTGATTGTATTCTGGATGATGTAACGCTATATTTATGTATTGTGTGAAGTGGCGATTGTAAGCCAACTCTTTATCCCTTTCATATTCAGGACATGGGATGTGTAAATATTACCCCTCTTGCGACATGCCTACTATGCGGTTATGCCTCTAAGTCGTGCTCCGACACGTGGGAGATATAGCCGCATCGTGGGTGTTACACATATTTCATTCTAGCATTCAAAGTTTTTTGTTTAAGCTTAGCTAATAATTTCTTAAGATCACTTCTATCATTGCATGCAAGAAAGTCTCTTTTAGTTTCTTCATCCATAACATAGCCCTCAGGCACAATAGGCAATTCATATTTATTAGGAGAGCCTTCATCATCACTTTCATCAATATTATCAGTTTCAATAATTTCATTCTCTCTAGCCCTAGCAAGTTGTTCATCAAGAAATTCACCAAGTGGCACAGTAGTATCAAGCAGAGAAGTAGTTTCATCATAAGTATCATGCATAGCAGAAGTGGCATCATCAATAATATGCGACATATCAGAATTAATAGTAGAAGCAGATTTAGGTCTCGCAAGCTTACTCAAAACAGAAGGTGAATCAAGTGCAGAGCTAGATGGCAGTTCCTTACCTCCCCTCGTAGTTGAGGAATAAATTTTTGTTTTCGCGTCTTTCAAGTTCTTCATAGTGATCAGCAGATATAAATCCCAAGTGACTCAAAGAATAGAGCTATGCTCCCCGGCAACGGCGCTAGAAAATAGTCTTGATAACCCGGCTACAGGGGATCGCAACAATTTTCAATGGTAGAGTATTCAACCCAAATTTATTGATTCGACTCAAGGAGAGCCAAAGAATATTCTCAAGTATTAGCAACTGAGTTGTCAATTCAACCACACCTGGAAACTTAATATCTGCAGCAAGTGTTTAGTAGCAAAGTAATATGATAGTAGTGGTAACGATAGCAAAAGGTAACGGTAGCAAAAGTAATATTTTTGGTGTTTTATAGTGATGATAACAATAGCAACGGAAAAGTAAATAAGCGAAGAACAATATATGGAAAGCTCGTAGGCATTGGATCAGTGATAGAGAATTATGTCGGATGTGGTTCATCATGTAACAGTCATAACATAGGGTGACACAGAACTAGCTCCAACTCATCAATATAATGTAGGCATGTATTCTGAATATAGTCATACGTGCTTATGGAAAAGAACTTGCATAACATCTTCTGTCCTACCCTCCCGTGGCAGCGGGGTCCTAGCGGAAACTAAGGGATATTAAGGCCTCCTTTTAATAGAGTATCGGACCAAAGCATTAACACATGGTGAATACATGAACTCCTCAAACTATGGTCATCATCGGGAGTGGTCCCGATTATTGTCACTTCGGGGTTGCCGGATCATAACACATAGTAGGTGACTATAGACATGCAAGATAGGATCAAGAACTCACATATATTCATGAACACATAATAGGTTCAGATCTGAAATCATGGCACTCGGGCCCTAGTGACAAGCATTAAGCATAGCAAAGTCATAGCAACATCAATCTCAGAACATAGTGGATACTAGGGATCAAACCCTAACAAAACTAACTCCATTACATGATAAATCTCATACAACCCATCACCGTCTAGCAAGCCTACGATGGAATTACTCACGCACGGCGGTGAGCATCATGAAATTGGTGATGGAGGATGCTTGATGATGACGACGGCGACGGATTCCCCTCTCCGGAGCCCCGACCGGACTCCAGATCAGCCCTCCTGAGAGAGTTTAGGGCTTGGCGGCGGCTCCGTATCGTAAAACGCGATGAATCCTTCTCCTTTATTTTTTTTCTCCCCGAACACGAATATATGGAGTTGGGGTTGAGGTCGGTGAAGCTCCAGGGGGGCCATGAGGCAGGGGGCACGCCCAGAGGGGGCAGGCGCACCCCCACCCTCGTGGCTAGGGTGTGGGCCTCCTGGCCTTGATCCTTTGCCAGTATTTTTTATTATTTCCAAAAATAATCTCCTGGAGTTTCAGGTCATTCTGAGAACTTTTGTTTCTTCACATAAATCCTGATCTGGATCTGGCAATAATTGAATCCGAACCCACTCCCGATCTGGGATCCAGGGGCCGAGGAGTTTCCAATTTTGGAAGTTCCGGTTCCGGGGTGTTACCCGATAATCCTGGTCCGCTACCTGACTCAAGGTTCAGGGATTGGATGTTGTCCTCCCGCGAACAGGCGTACGGCTCGGAGAGCTCGGAATCCGGACATAATTGGTCCTCAAGATAGAGGAAAGGTCGCCGCGTTGTTCCTCCACCACTGCAATATGATGGGTGATCGGTGGAGAGTTAATCTCCCTTCGGTCGGGTTTAATCCCAATCCGATCATAGTCCGTAGCGACACCCAAGGCGGCGATGTGATCCAAGAGCTCGTTTAAGGAGGCGAGCTCCATTGGATCCATCTGTCCGGCGAGTGCCGATTTGATGTGGAGGTTGTTTTCGATGACCCGAGAAGTCATCATCGGTGCGGCGGCCGAACAGGCGGTCATGATGAACCCGCCTAGCCGGAGAGTTTGGCCGACAACCAAAGCTCCCCTGACAGAAGTACCGTCTTTAAAGACGAGACGAGACATCCTTCCTTCTGGCGACGGCACAGAGGAACTCTCAATGAAAGCACCAATGTCGGTGTCAAAACCGGCGAATCTCGGGTAGGGGGTCCCGAACTATGCATCTAAGGCGAATGGTAACAGGAGGCAGGGGACACGATGTTTTACCCAGGTTCGGGCCCTCTTGATGGAGGTAAAACCCTATGTCCTGCTTGATTAATATTGATGATATGGGTAGTACAAGAGTAGATCTACCATGACTTCAGAGAGGCTAAACCCTAGAAGCTAGCCTATGGTATGATTGTATGTTGTCCTACGGACTAAACCCTCCAGTTTATATAGACACCGAAGGGGGCTAGGGTTACACAAGGTCGGTTACAAAGGAGGAGATATACATATCTATACTGCCTAGCTTGCCTTCCACGCCAAGTAGAGTCCCATCCGGACACGGGACAAAGTCTTCAATCTTGTATCTTCATAGTCCAACAGTCCGGCCAAAGGATATAGTCCGGCTGTCCGGAGACCCCCTAATCCAGGACTCCCTCAAACACCATGGAAATTCTGCTAAAAATAGCGTCAATCCGGGTTAGTTCCATTCAAATCATGCAAGTTAGAGTCCAAAACAAGGGCAAAAGTGTTTGGAAAGGTGGATACGACAGAGATGTATCAGATCCCTCACGCTTGCACGACACGGAGAGCACCATAGGACAGCACCAATAATAAAACATGCAACTCAGACCAATCACGATCATCAATTGACCCATAGGACAAAACGGATTTACTCAAACATCATAGGATAGCCATACATCATTGGGAAATAATATATAGCATTGAGAACCATGTTTAAGTAGAGATTACAGCGGGTAAAAATACGGGTTATACCGATGCATAGAGGGGGGAAGAGTTGGTGATGATGGCGGTGAAGTTGCTGGTGTAGATTGCGGTGATGATGATGGCCCCGACGGCGTTCCGGCGCAACCGGAAGAGAGGGGGAGAGAGCCCCCCTTCTTCTTCTTCTTCTTCTTCCTTGACCTTCCCACTAGATAGGAGAAGGTTTTCTCCTCTGGTCCATGGCCTCCATGGCATGGGAGGGGCGAGAGCCCCTCCGAGATTGGATCTGTCTCTATGGCTCTCTCTGTTTCTTCGTTCTAGATTCTGCCCTTTCACCGTTTTTAAATTCCCGGAGATCCGTAACTCCGATTGGGCTGAATTTTGGACACGATTTTTATCCAGATATTAGCTTTATTGTGCCGAAAGAAGGGCACCAACCGCCTTGCGGGGTGGCCACAAGGGCCCAGGGCACGCCTGACCCGCTGGGGCGCGCCCCCTGCCTCGTGGCCCCCTCGGGCATCGTCTCGCATTGATTCTTCTTCCCAAAAATCACATATATTCCAAAAAAATCTCCGTCAGGTTTTATCCCGTTTGGACTCCGTTTGATATGGATTTTATGCGGGAAAAAAACATGCAATAAATAGGAACTGGCACTGGGCACTGGATCAATATGGTAGTCCCAAAAATAGTATAAAAAGTTGCCAAAAGTATATGAAAGTTGTATAATATTGGCATGGAACAATCAAAAATTATAGATACGACGGAGATGTATCAGCATCCCCAAGCTTAATTCATGCTCATCCTCGAGTAGGTAAATGATAAAAAAGATAATTTTTTATGTGGAATGCTACCTAACATAATCTTGATCATGTAATCTAATCATGGCATGAATATTAAGACATGATTGGTTCAAAGCAATAGTCTATCATTTGACATTAAGACAATAATACTTCAAGCATACTAATAAAGCAATCATGTCATTTCAAAATAACATGGCCAAAGAAAGTTACCCCTACAAAATCATATGGTCTGGCTATGCTTCATCTTCACCACACAAAGCATTTGAATCATGCACAACCACGATGACAAGCCAAGCAATTGTTTCATACTTTCGATGTTCTCAAACCTTTTCAACTTTCACGCGATACATCAGCGTGAGCCATGGATATAGCACTATAGGTGGAATAGAATATGATTGTGGAGGTTGTGTGGAGAAGACAAAAAAGGGAGAAAGTCTCACATCGATGCGGCTAATCAATGGGCTATGGAGATGCCCATCAATTGATGTCAATGGGAGGAGTAGGGATTGTCATGCAACGGATGCACTAAGAGTAATAAGTGTATGAAAGCTCAAACTGAAAACTAAGTGGGTGTGCATCCAACTTGCTTGCTCAGGAAGACCTAGAGCATTTGAGGAAGCCCATCGTTGGAATATACAAGCCAAGTTCTATAATGAAAATTCCCACTAGTATATGAAAGTGATAACTCAAGAGACTCTCTATATGAAGAACATGGTGCTACTCTGAAGCACAAGTGTGGCAAAAGGATAGTAACATTGTCCCTTCTCTTTTTTTGTAGGCTTCTTTGGCCTTTATCTTTTGGGGGGGGGGCTTCTTTGGCCACTTTTATTTTGATCATGGGACAATGTTCTAATAATGATGATCATCACACTTTTATTTACTTACAACTTAATATTACAACTCGATACTAGAACAAAGATATGACTCTATATGAATGCCTCCGGCGGTGTACCGGGATGTGCGATGATCTAGCGTAGCAATGAAATCAAAAAATGGACAAGCCATGAAAACATCATGCTAGCTATCTTACGATCATGCAAAGCAATATGACAATGAATGCTCAAGTCATGTATATGATGGTGATGGAAGTTGCATGGCAAGACATCTCGGAATGGCTATGGAAATGCCATGATAGGTAGGTATGGTGGCTGTTTTGAGGAAGATATAAGGAGGCTTATGTGTGATAGAGCGTATCATATCACGGGGTTTGGATGCGCCGGCGAAGTTTGCACCAACTCTCGAGGTGAGAAAGGGCAATGCACGGTACCGAAGAGTCTAGCAATGATGGAAGGGTGAGAGTGCGTATAATCCATGGACTCAGCATTAGTCATAAAGAACTCACATAATTATTGCAAAAATCTATTAGTTATCGAAACAAAGTACTACACACATGCTCCTAGGGGGATAGATTGGTAGGAAAAGACCATCGCTCGTCCCCGACCGCCACTCATAAGGAATACAATCAATAAATACCTCATGCTCCAACTTCATTACATAACGGTTCACCATACGTGCATGCTACGAGAATCACAAACTTCAACACAAGTATTTCTACAATCCACAACTACCCACTAGCATGACTCTAATATCATCATCTTTATATTGCAAAACTATTGCAAGGAATCAAACATATCATATTCAGTGATCTGCAAGTTTTTATGTAGGATTTTATGACTAACCATGTGAATGACCAATTCCTGTCAACTCTCTAAATAGATATAAGTGAAGCAAGAGAGTTTAATCCTTTCTACAAAAGATATGCCCATGCTCTAACAAATATAAGTGAAGCAAAAGAGCATTCTACAAATGGCGGTTTTCTATGTGAAGAGAAACAGGCAATCCAAACCTCAAAAGATATAAGTGAAGCACATGAAGCATTCTATAAAGCCATACTCAAAAGATATAAGTGAAGTGCAATGAGAATTCTATAAATCGACCAAGTACTATCTCATGCCAGCATGGTGCATCAAATAAAAGTGAAAACTAAATGCAAAAAACACTCCAAGATTTACGCATATCATGTGACGAATAAAAATATAGCTCCAAGTGAAATTACCGATGATCGTTAGAAGAAAGAGGGGATGCCTTCCGGGGCATCCCCAAGCTTGGTTTATTGGGAGTCCTTGAATATTTCCTTGGGGTGCCTCGGGCATCCCCAAGCTTAGGCTCTTGCCACTCCTTATTCCTTCATCCATCGTGATCTCTCCCAAAACTTGAAACTTCAATCACACAAAACTTAACAGAAAGTTCGGTAAGATCCGTTAGTATAATAAAGCAAATCACTACTCTAAGTACTGTTGAAAACCAATTCATATTTTGTTTTTTCATTGTAGCTACTGTAATATAACTTTTCCATGGTTTAATCCACTGATAGAAATCGACAGTTTCATCAAAACAAGCAAACTATGCATCAAAAACAGAATCTGTCTTAAACAGGACAGTCTGTAGTAATCTGAACATTCACCATACTTCTGGTACTCCAAAAATTCTGAAAAAATTAGGAAAAATAAAAAATTTGTATAGAAAGACAGAGAAAAAAGTTTCCGAACTGTTTGACGTTCCAGTAAAAAAATGTAAAATCGTGCACTATAGCCAAAGTTTTTGTTCTGCACCGCACAAACCAACAAGCAATGTAAACATCCTAAAAGAAAATCTTGGAACATTATTTTTATAATACAATGGAATTTTACAAGGGGATACTTATTTTTGTTGAAAAGTTTCTATAATCAAGATTCACAAAGTTTCTGTGAGCATGAACAAAGTTCAAGGAGCCCCCCCCCCACTTCAACAATGCTTGTCTCTCTTACTTTCACTTCCTTTTTGGAAAGTTTTGGGTTCCCCTCTTTATTTTTTTTGTTTTAAAACTATATAAAAGCACTCAACAGAAATAAATGACTCTCTAAAACTTCCGGGTTGTCTCCCTGGAGCGCTATCTTTAAAGCCATTAAGCTAGGCATATAGTGCTCAAGTAATGAATCCACCCAGATCCCAAGCTATATCAAAGCCAATTTTAATTAACAATGATTTGTGATTTAGTAGTGAGCACAAAGCAACATATATCATATAATTACGAAGTCTAACTCTCTTCCTATGCATCGACATGTCATAAAAGAATAATTCATGCACACATAATAAAGGCCAATGCATAGTATAAACAGTTTCTTGCAATTTTATCATATTGGAAACATGGAGAGGCGGAGAAGTAGTTCCTCTCTCATAATGATTGAAAGTAGGAGCAGCAAGCACATGCATATTATATCTATCAAAATCATCATGTGTAGTAGTAAAACGCAACCCATCAATATAATCCTTAATAAGGGCAAACTTCTCCGATATAGTGTAGTCGGGAGAATTCAAATAGATAATAGGATTATCATGCGTGGGTGCAATAGCAACAATTTAACGTTTAACATAAGGAACTATAGCAAGTTCATCTCCATAAGCACAATTTATATTGGCATCTTGGCCACAAGCATAGCAAGCATCATCAAAAAGGGATATTTCAAAAGAATCAATGGGATCATAACAATCATCATAGCAATCATCCTTCGGTAAGCATGAAGGGAAATTAAACAATGTATGAGTTGAAGAGTTACTCTCATTAGAAGGTGGGAACGGGTAGCTAATCCATTGTTCCTCCTTTTGTTCTTCGCTCTCCTCATCATCTTTTTCATCAATGAGCTCACAGTTTCATCAATTTCTTCTTCCATAGACTCCTGCAAAATATTAGTCTCTTCTCGGACAGCGGAGACTTTCTTAATAAATTCATCAATATCATAATTGTATTTATAATTCTCATAGCAATATTTAAGGATAGCTAAATTTTCAGGTCTATAAACTGAATCATCAAAATCTTCAAACTCTTTAAACAAAGATTCAATTTCATAAGCACCCATAAAAGCAACAAATTCTTCTATTTGTTCCACATCATAATAATCATATATACCATTAGCATAAGTAGCCAAGGTTTCATCATCATTAAATTCAAATAAAAAGGGAAGGTGTGGAGCCTTCATCCTAGAGCAACAAGTATAATCATATCTCAAGCATAGTTGTCGAGCATACCAATGTAACATATAAATTTGATCCCATAATAGTTTCCCTCTTTGAGTCAAGCGATAATCAGTAAAGTATTCATGTTGATCCAACGTTACTCCCATTATAAAGTTGAATGGGGTTTTCTTAGGATTATCAAAGTAGTACATAATATCTTTCACATAATGAGCATCGAGGGTTTTAGGAGGTTCCCCATCTCCATGAGTAGCAAGTAAACCTATTTTTTTTGGGGTATTTCGTGTTCCATATCCATAACTAAAGATAGAGAACAACTTATAACAGCAAATAAAAATTACATACTGATAAAGCAAACAAGCACACACGAGAATATTCACCCCATGCTATAACTCCCCGGCAACGGCGCCAAAAAAAGGTCTTGATAACCCACAAGCATAGGGGATCAATTGTGGCCTCTTTCGATAAGTAATAGTGTCGAACCCAATGAGGAGCTAAAGGTAGAACAAATATTCCCTCAAGTTCTATCGACCACCGATACAACTCTACCCACGCTTAATGTTCACTTTACCTAGAACAAGTATGAAACTAGAAGTACTTTGTAGGTGTTGTTGGATAGGTTTGCAAGATAATAAAGAGCGCGTAAATAAAAAGTAAGGCTGTTTAGATAAAGAAACAACTAAATTAGTTTTAGTGGAGAGCTTTTTGTCACGAGAAAGTTATTTGTCCCTAGGCAATCGATAACTAGACCGGTAATCACTATTGCAATTTTATTTGAGGGAGAGGCGTAAGCTAACATACTTTCTCTTCTTAGATCATATGCACTTATGATTGGACCTCTAGCAGGCATCCCCAACCACTAAAGATCATTAAGGTAAAACCCAACCATAGCATTATAAGGCATCAAGTCCTCTTTATTCCCATACGCAAACAACCTACTTACTCGGGTAAGTGTTTCTATCACTCACGCCACCCACCATAAGCAAATCATGAACATATTGCAAACCCTACAGCGGGGATCCCTCACGCTTGCGCGACACGGAGAGCACCATAGGACAACACCAATAATAAAACATGCAACTCAAACCAATCATGATCATCAATTAACCCATAGGACAAAACGGATCTAATCAAACATCATAGGATAGCCATACATCATTCGGAAAATAATATATAGCGTTGAGCACCATGTTTAAGTAGATATTACAATGGGTAAAAGAGGGGTTACACCACTACATAGAGGGAGGAAGAGTTGGTGATGATGGCGGTGAAGTTGTTGGTGTAGATTGCGGTGATGATGATGGCCCCGACGACATTCCGGCGCCACCGGAAGAGAGGGGAAGAGAGCCCCCCTTCTTCTTCTTCTTCTTCTTCCTATTGGGGAACGTAGTAATTAAAAAAAATTCCTACGCACACACAGGATCATGGTGACGCATAGCAATGAGAGGGGGGAATGTGTCCATGTACCCTCGTAGACCGAAAGCAGAAGCGTTAGCACAACGTGGTTGATGTAGTCATACGTCTTCACGATCCGACCAATCCAAGTACCGAACGTACGGTACCTCCGAGTTCAGCACACGTTCAGCTCGATGATGTCCCGCGAACTCCGATCCAGCAGAGCTTCGCGGGAAAGTTCTGTCAGCACGACGGCGTGATGACGGTGATGATGTTGCTACCGACGCAGGGCTTCTCCTAAGCACCACTACGATATGATCGAGGTGGATTATGGTGGAGGGGGGCACCGCACATGGCTAAGGAATCAATGATCAACTTGTTGTGTCTATGGGGTGCCCCCCTCCGTATATAAAGGGGGGAGGAGGAGGGGGCCGACCAAGGGGAGGAGGCGCGCCCAAGGGGGGGCAATCCTACTCCAAGTAGGTTTTGCCCCCCTTTCCTATTCCAACTAGGAGAAGGGGAACGGAGGAGGTGGAGAGAAGGAAGGAGAAGGGGGGCCGCCGCCCCCTTCCCTTTCGCAATTCGGATTGGGGAAAGGGGGCCGCGTGCCACCTCCTGCCGCCTCTCCTCTTCCACCACTTGGGCCCATGAGGCCCAATAACCCCCGGGGGGGTTCCGGTAACCCCCCGGTACTCCGGTATATATCCGATAACCCCCGGAAACATTCCGGTGTCCGAATATAGTCATCCAATATATCAATCTTCTTGTCTCGACCATTTCGAGACTCCTCGTCATGTCCGTGATCATATCCGGGACTCCGAACTACCTTCGGTACATCAAAAGCCATAAACTCATAATATAACCGTCATCGAACTTTAAGTGTGCGGATCCTACGGGTTCGAGAACTATGTAGACATGACCGAGACACGTCTCCGGTCAAGAACCAATAGCGGAACCTGGATGCTCATATTGGCTCTTACATATTCTACGAAGATCTTTATCGGTCAAACCGCATAACAACATACGTTGTTCCCTTTGTCATCGGTATGTTACTTGCCCGAGATTCGATCGTCGGTATCTCAATACCTAGTTCAATCTCATTACCGGTAGGTCTCTTTACTCGTTCTGTAATACATCATCCCGCAACTAACTCATTAGTTACAATGCTTGCAAGGCTTGAGTGATGTGTATTACCAAGTGGGCCCAGAGATACCTCTCCGACAATCGGAGTGACAAATCCTAATCTTGAAATACGCCAACCCAACAAGTACCTTTGGAGACACCTATAGAGCACCTTTATAATCACCCAGTTACATTGTGACGTTTGGTAGCACACAAAGTGTTCCTCCGATAAACGGGAGTTGCATAATCTCATAGTCATAGGAACATGTATAAGTCATGAAGAAAGCAATAGCAACAAACTAAACGATCAAGTGCTAAGCTAACGGAATGGATCAAGTCAATCACATCATTCTCCTAATGATGTGATCCTGTTAATCAAATGACAACTCATGTCTATGGTTAGGAAACTTAACCATCTTTGATTAACGAGCTAGTCAAGTAGAGGCATACTAGTGACACTATGTTTGTCTATGTATTCACACATGTATTATGTTTCGGGTTAATACAATTCTAGCATGAATAATAAACATTTATCATGAAATAAGGAAATAAATAATAACTTTATTATTGCCTCTAGGGCATATTTCCTTCAGACTCCATGCACTAGAGTCAATAATCTAGTTCACATCACCATGTGATTAACACCCATAGTTCACATCGTCATGTGACCAACACCCAAAGGGTTTACTAGAGTCAATAATCTAGTTCACATCTCTATGTGATTAACACCCAAAGAGTACTAAGGTGTGATCATGTTTTGCTTGTGAGAGAAGTTTAGTCTACGGGTCTGCCACATTCAGATCCGTATGCATTTTGCACATTTCTATGTCAACAATGCTCTGCACGGAGCTACTCTAGCTAATTGCTCCCACTTTCAAAATGTATCCAAATTGAGAGTTAGAGTCATCTGGATCAGTGTCAAAATTTGCATCGACGTAACCCTTTACGACAAACCTTTTGTCACCTCCATAATCGAGAAACATATCCTTATTCCACTAAGGATAATTTTGACCGTTGTCCAGTGATCTACTCCTAGATCACTATTTTACTCCCTTGCTAAACACAATGTAGGGCATACAATAGATCTGGTACACAACATGGCATACTTTATAGAAACTATGGTTGAGGCATAGGGAATGATTTTCATTCTCTTTCTATCTTTTGCGTGGTCGGGCTTTGAGTCTTACTCAATTTCACACCTTGTAACACAGGTAAGAACTCTTTCTTTGACTGTTCCATTTTGAACTACTTCAAAATCTTGTCAAGGTGTGTACTCATTGAAAAAACTTATCAAGCGTCTTGATCCATCTCTATAGATCTTGATGCTCAATATGTAAGTAGCTTCACCGAGGTCTTTATTTGAAAAAACTCCTTTCAAATACTCCTTTATGCTTTCCAGAAAATTCTACATTATTTCTGATCAACAATATGTCATTCACATATATTTATCAGAAATGTTGTAGTGCTCCCACTCACTTTCTTGTAAATACAGGCTCCACCACAAGTCTGTATAAAACTATATGCTTTGATCAACTCATCAAAGCGTATATTCCAACTCTGAGATGCTTGCACCAGTCCATAGATAGATCGCTGGAGCTTGCACATTTTGTTAGCACCTTTAAGATCGACAAAACCTTCTGGTTGCATCATATACAACTCTTCTTTAAGAAATCCATTAAGGAATGTAGTTTTGACATCCACTTGCCAGATTTCATAAAATGTGGCAATTTGCTAACATGATTCGGACAGACTTAAGCATCGCTACGAGTGAGAATATCTCATCGTAGTCAACACCTTGAACTTTGTCAAGACCTTTTTTGACAAGTCTAGCTTTGTAGATAGCAACACTACTATCAGCGTCCGTCTTCCTCTTGAAGATCCACACTTTGTTCTCATACATGGATCCCATCTCAGATTTCATGGCCTCAAGCCATTTCGCGGAATCTGGGCTCATCATCGCTTCCTCATAGTTCGTAGGTTCGTCATGGTCAATTAACAGAACCTCCAGAACAGGATTACCGTACCACTTTGGTGCGGATCTCACTTTGGTTGACCTACGAGGTTCGGTAGTAACTTGATCTGAAGTTACATGATCATCATCATTAGCTTCCTCACTAATTGGTGTAGGAGTCACAGAAACAGATTTCTGTGATGAACTACTTTCCAATAAGGGAGCAGGTACAGTTACCTCAACAAGTTCTACTTTCCTCCCACTCACTTCTTTTGATACAAACTCCTTCTCTAGAAAGGATCCATTCTCAGCAACAAATATCTTGCCTTCGGATCTATGATAGAAGGTGTACCAAAACAATTACTTTTGGGTATCCTATGAAGACGCACTTCTCCGACTTGGTTTTGAGCTTATCAAGATGAAACTTTTTTTCACGTAAGCATCGCAACCCCAAACTTTCAGAAACGACAGCTTAGGTTTCTTGCTAAACCACAGTTCATACGGTGTCGTCTCAACGGATTTAGATGGTGCCCTTTTTAATGTGAATGCAGCTGTCTCTAATGCATAACCCCAGAATGATAGTGGTAAATCGGTAAGAGACATCATAGATTGCACTATATCAAAATAAAGTACGGTTATGACGTTCGGACACACCATTACGCTGTGGTGTTTCAGGTGGCATGAGTTTGTGAAACTATTCGACATTGTTTTAATTGAAGGCCAAACTCGTAACTCAAATATTTGCCTCTACGATCAGATCGTAGAAACTTTATTTTCTTGTTATGATGATTTTCCACTTTACTCTGAAATTCTTTGAACTTTTCAAATGTCTCAGACTTATGTTTCTTCAAGTAGATATACCCATATCTGCTCAAATCATCTGTGAAGGTCAGAAAATAACGATACCCGCCGCGAGCCTCAACACTCATCGGACTACATACATCAGTATGTATTATTTCCAACAAGTCTGTTGCTCGCCCCATTGTTCCGGAGAACGGAGTCTTAGTCATCTTACCCATGAGGCATGGTTCACAAGCATCAAAATGATTCATAATCAAGTGATTCCAAAAGCCCATCAACATGGAGTTTCTTCATGCTCTTTACACCAATATGACCTAAACGTCAGTGCCAAAAATAAGTTGCACTATCATTATTAAGTTTGCATCTTTTGGCTTCAATATTATGAATATGTGTATCACTACGATCGAGATCCAATGAACCATTCTCATTGGGTGTATGACCATAGAAGGTTTTATTCATGTAAACAGAACAACAATTATTCTCTATCTTAAATGAATAACCGTATTGCAATAAACATGATCAAATCATATTTATGCTCAACGCAAACACCAAATAACATTAGGTTTAAGACTAATCCCGAAAGTATAGGAAGTGTGCGATGATGATCATATCAATCTTGGAACCACTTCCAACACACATCGTCACTTCACCCTTAACTAGTCTCTGTTCATTCTGCAACTCCCGTTTCGAGTTACTACTCTTAGCAACTGAACTAGTATAAAATACCGAGGGGTTGCTATAAACACTAGTAAAGTACACATCAATAACATGTATATCAAATATAGCATTGTTCACTTTGCCATCCTTCTTATCCGCCAAATACTTGGGGCAGTTCCGCTTTCAGTGACCAGTCCCTTTGCAATAGAAGCACTTAGTCTCGGGCTTAGGTCTAGACTTGGGCTTCTTCACTTGAGCGGCAACTTGCTTGCCATTCTTCTTGAAGTTCCCTTTCTTTCCCTTTGCCCTTTTCTTGAAACTAGTGGTCTTGTTAATCATCAACACTTAATGCTCTTTCTTGATTTCTACCTTCATCGATTTCATCATCATGAAAAGCTCAGGAATTGTTTTCGTCATCCCTTGCATACTATAGTTCATCACGAAGTTCTACTAACTTGGTGATGGTGACTAGAGAATTCTGTCAATCACTATTTTATCTGGAAGATTAACTCCCACTTGATTCAAGCAATTGTAGTACCCAGACAATCTGAGCACATGCTCACTGCTTGAGCTATTCTCCTCCATCTTTTAGCTATAGAACTTGTTGGAGACTTCATATCTCTCAACTCGGGTATTTGCTCGAAATATTAACTTCACCTCCTGAAACATCTCATATGATCCATGAT
Organism: Triticum aestivum; assembly: GCF_018294505.1. NCBI lineage: Eukaryota > Viridiplantae > Streptophyta > Magnoliopsida > Poales > Poaceae > Triticum > Triticum aestivum. Next base: position 177,306,746 of record NC_057812.1, read on the forward strand.
GTTCAAAACGTCTTTGACGTCCCGATTCTAAGCTGTTAAGCATGGTGCACTAAACTATCATGTAGTCATCATATTGAGCTAGCCAAACATTCATAACGTCTGCATCTGCTCCTGTAATAGGTCTGTCACCTAGCGGTGCATCAAGGACATAATTCTTCTGTGCAGCAATGAGGATAATCCTCAAATCACGGATCCAATCCGCATAATTGCTACTAACATCTTTCAACTTAGTTTTCTCTAGGAACATATCAAAAATAAAACAGAGGAGCTAAATGCGAGCTATTGATCTACAACATAGATATGCTAATACTACCAGGACTAATTTCATGATAAATTAAAGTTCAATTAATCATATTACTTAAGAACTCCCACTTAGATAGACATCCCTCTAATCATCTAAGTGATCACGTGATCCATATCAACTAAACCATGTCCGATAATCACTTGAGATGGAGTAGTTTCAATGGTGAACATTACTATGTTGATCATATCTACTATATGATTCACGCTCGACCTTTCGGTCTCAGTGTTCCGAGGTCATATATGCATATGCTAGGCTCGTCAAGTTTAATCTGAGTATTCCGCGTGTGCAACTGTTTTGTACCCCTTGTATTTGAACGTAGAGTCTATCACACCCGATCATCACGTGGTGTCTCAGCACGAAGAACTTTTGCAACGGTGCATACTCAGGGAGAACACTTATATCTTGAAATTTAGTGAGAGATCATCTTATAATGCTACCATCAATCAAAGCAAAATAAGATGCATAAAAGATAAACATCACATGCAATCAATATAAGTGATATGATATGGCTATCATCATCTTGTGCTTGTGATCTCCATCTCCGAAGCACCGTCATGATCACCATCGTCACCGGCGCGACACCTTTATCTCCATCGTAGCATCGTTGTCGTCTCGCCAACTATTTCTTCTACGACTATCGCTACCGCTTAGTGATAAAGTAAAGCAATTACAGGGCGATTGCATTGCATACAATAAAGCGACAATCATATGGCTCCTACCAGTTGCCGATAACTCGGTTACAAAACATGATCATCTCATACAATAAAATATAGCATCATGTCTTGACCATATCACATCGCAACATGCCCTGCAAAAACAAGTTAGACGTCCTCTACTTTGTTGTTGCAAGTTTTACGTGGCTGCAACGGGCTGAGCAAGAACCGTTCTTACCTACGCATCAAAACCACAACGATAGTTTGTCAAATTAGTGTTGTTTTAACCTTCTCAAGGACCGGGCGTAGCCACACTCGGTTCAACTAAAGTTGGAGAAACTGACACCCGCCAGCCACCTGTGTGCAAAGCACGTCGGTAGAACCAGTCTTGCGTAAGTGTACGCGTAATGTCGGTCCGGGCCGCTTCATCCAACAATACCGCCGAACCAAAGTATGACATGCTGGTAAGCAGTATGACTTGTATCGCCCACAACTCACTTGTGTTCTACTCATGCATATAATATCTACATATAAAACCTGGCTCGGATGCCACTGTTGGGGAACGTGGTAATTTCAAAATTTTCCTACACACACACATGATCATGGTGACGCATAGCAACGAGAGGGGAGAGTGTGTCCACGTACCCTCATAGACCGAAAGCGAAAGCGTTAGCACAACACAGTTGATGTTGTCATACATCTTCACGACCCGACCAATCCAGGTACCGAACGTACAATACCTCCGAGTTCAGCACACGTTCAGCTCGATGACGTCCCGCGAACTCCGATCCAGCAGAGCTTCGCGGGAGAGTTCCATTAGCACGACGGCGTGATAACAGTGATGATGTTGCTACCGACGCAGGGCTTCTCCTAAGCACCACTACGATATGATCGGGGTAGATTATGGTGGAGGGGGGCACCGCACACGGCTAAGGGATCAATGATCAACTTGTTGTGTCTATGGGGTGCCCCCTCCACCGTATATAAAGGGGGGAGGAGGAGGGGGCCGACCAAGGGGAGGAGGCGCGCCCAAGGGGGGGCAATCCTACTCCAAGTAGGTTTTGCCCCCCTTTCATACTCCAACTAGGAGAAGGGGGAAGGAGGAGGTGGAGAGAAGGAAGGAGAAGGGGGGCCGCCGCCCCCTTCCCTTTTCCAATTCAGATTGGGGCAAGGGGGGCCGCGCGCCACCTCCTGCCGCCTCTCCTCTTCCACCACTTGGGCCCATGAGGCCGGGGGGGGGGTTCCGGTAACCCCCTGGTACTCCGGTATATACCCGATAACCCCCGGAACCATTCCGGTGTCTGAATATAGTCGTCCAATATATCAATCTTCATGTCTCGACCATTTCGAGACTCCTCGTCATGTCCGTGATCACATCTGGGACTCCGAACTACCTTAGGTACACCAAAACACATAAACTCATAATATAACCATCATCGAACTTTAAGCATGCGGACCCTACGGGTTCGAGAACTATGTAGACATGACCGAGACACGTCTCCAGTCAATAACTAATAGCGGAACCTGGATGCTCATATTGGCTCCTACATATTCTACGAAGATCTTTATCGGTCAAACCGCATAACAACATACGTTGTTCACTTTGTCATCGGTATGTTACTTGCCCGAGATTCGATCGTCGGTATGTCAATACCTAGTTCAATCTCGTTACCGGCAGGTCTCTTTACTCGTTCCGTAATACATCATCCCGCAACTAACTCATTATTTACAATGCTTGCAAGGCTTGAGTGATGTGTATTATCGAGTGGGCCCAGAGATACCTCTCGGCAATCGGAGTGAGAAATCCTAATCTTGAAATACGCCAACCCAACAAGTACCTTTGGAGACACCTGTAGAGCACCTTTATAATCACCCAGTTACGTTGTGACGTTTGGTAGCACACAGAGTGTTGCTCCGGTAAACGGGAGTTGCATAATCTCATAGTCACAGGAACATGTATAAGTCATGAAGAAAGCAATAGCAACAAGCTAAACGATCAAGTGCTAAGCTAACGGAATGGGTCAAGTCAATCACATTATTCTCCCAATTATGTGATCCCGTTAATCAAATGACAACTCATGTCTATGGTTAGGAAACTTAACCATATTTGATTACGAGCTAGTCAAGTAGAGGCATACTAGTGACACTATGTTTGTCTATGTATTCACACATGTATTATGTTTCCAGTTAATACAATTCTAGCATGAATAATAAACATTTATCATGAAATAAGGAAATAAATAATAACTTTATTATTGCCTCTAGGGCATATTTCCTTCACTTCCTTGACCTTCGCCTAGATGGGAGAAGGGTTTCCCCTCTGGTCCATGGCCTCCATGGCATGGGAGGGGCGAGAGCCCCTCCGAGATTGGATCTGTCTCTCTATCTCTCTCTGTTTCTTCGTTTCATATTCTGTCTTTTCACCATTTCTTAAATTCCCGGAGATCCGTAACTCCGATTGGGATGAATTTTGGACATGATTTTTATCCGGATATTAGCTTTCTTGCGGCCAAAGAAGGGCACCAACCGCCTTACGGGGTGGGCACGAGGGCCCAGGGCGACCCCTGCCTCGTGGCCCCCTCGGGCATCGTCTTGCGTTGATTCTTCTTCCCAAAAATCACATATATTCCAAAAAAATCTCCGTCAGTTTTTATCCCGTTTGGACTCCGTTTGATATGGATTTTTTGCGAAACAAAAAACATGCAACAAACAGGAACCGACATTGGGAACTGGGTCAATATGTTAGTCCTAAAAATAGTATGAAAAATTGCCAAAAGTAAATGAAAGTTGTATAATACTGGCATGAAACAATCAAAAATTATAGATATGACGGAGACGTATCAGCAATTGCCCGGGCGACGACGATGACGGCAAGCTTGACTTCGTCATGCTGGACGGTGCAAGTGACGACGAGTAGATTGGTAGTTTTAAACAAGTTTTAGTTCAAATTTCATTCCAATCTTTGTAGAAAATCCTAAAACATGGATTATGTTCAAATTTGTCCATTTGACTTTTTTTGGAAAAAAAAATAGAAAATGGCCGCAGGTACCGTCCAATTCTCATTTGAAATCTCTATATGAAAAAAATGCCCGCCAAGCTAGCAGAAAGTTATAATTTGTGTAAAAACAGCCCACCCGAGTTGTCGGGCCCTACTAGTCCCATTCGGTATCATGCCTAAACAGGCGACAAGGGATGACCTTTCTAACTGGGCAACGCAGAGACATGTCCACAGGGGACGTCTGTAGGACATCACGTTTTGTTAGAGGAGCTCGACGTTTCGGGGCTCGCCTGACTATTTAAGTCGGTCGACGGACCCCTCGCGCTGCGAGGTGGTACTAAAGTACTGGGCGTTTCGTGTGGGGTTGGGGGATAGGAGACGTGGACGACGGGCGCTGGGCTGGCCCGTTAAGCGCGTTAGGCGCTGGCTTTGGGCCGCCCTAGTGTCGGTACAACACTTAACGCGACACACCGCACCCATGTTGAACACACCGTCTTAGCTGAGCTGGTCCAAGCGAGTCATATACATTGCATCGGTGTGGGTTTGAAACCCCGCTCGCACAAGCAAGGATGCACGCCCAATTTTTTGCTTAACTAATGGACCCGTTATGTCAAATGACACAGAGATTGTTGAATTCATGTGCACATTGGAAAGAAAATGCATGGTTTAATTGGTTTAGTTGTGGGCAAGCACATATGATAACAAATTTAACGCCCGTTGCACCAAATGGCACATAGTCCTATTTAAAAGCACGAGTGCTTTGAAAATATTTGTTTGTGTTGATAAAATTAGGTTTTAGCAACCAATTAGGATGCCAAATGCCACAAGTCATATTTCAAACCTGAAGTGTTTGAAAATGTTTGTCTTTGTCAACAAAATTTGGTTTTATGAACCACTGAAGTACCAATTCAAACCCTTTAAAACCCCCTTAGATGCCAAATGATGCAAAGTCCCAATTTAGACCAAGAGTTATCTAACATATTTTACAGTTATCCTTTAGATATAAGTGTTAGATACAATTTCACTGCACATAGAAATTTTCAAGCTAAAACAACGATATATTCAAAAGAAATAACTTGATATATAGGAAATTATGCCTATTGCTAAACCACGACTTGACAACATTAATGTAAACACATATGACCAAGTCATATTTTCATAAAACAAAATCAAGTAACTTGATAGGAAATTATGCCTATTGCTAAACCACAACTTGACAACATTAATGTAAATATATATATAGGGTCGCGCTATTCGTCATCCTGGGTGAGGAATAGTTATTCTTCACCCACCTCTATTTTACCATCAATGCACCGTAATTTTACGTTCCATAAGTTTTGTCTTATTTCCGACGCAAAAAGGGATCGTAAGAAAATATATAATCGACGTAAAAAATATTTTATATTATGTAAAATTACAAACGTAAAAATATAGTCTAAAATACACATAAACTGCAAATTTTCTTGTCTTATGACCTATATTTTTATTTTTCTTATGTCAAATTTTACATAGTGAATCAATAAGAATGTAACTATTTGAATTCGAAACGTAATTTAATTATGAAATGATCGTAAGATTACCTCGGGTGAAGAATAACCTATTCTGCACCCTGGGTGACCAAGTCATACTTTCATAATACAAAATCAAGTAAAATGGATCCATAAAAAGTTTTAGCTTCAGAGCATGATCCTTTTTTTTTGACACGTCAACGGCAGGCTCACGCTTGCCTGAACTTTATTACCAAGTGAAGAAGCCATTACAAGAGTTCAGAATTACATAAGGGGAGTGGAGGGATGAAGGGGAAGATTATAAGTTAAGGTACAGAAACTATAATCTCTCAGCAAGGTGGGTCAACATAGAGGACCAAGCATTGAGCAGAGTTCGTTTTGGAATAATTTTGCAGTGATGCGGCCAAAGGTGGAGGTCGTCTGCAGCCGCCCCGGTGATGGAGTGAAGGCCTTGGTGCTCGGCTCGAAATACCATTGTATTGCGTCATTTCCAGATGTTCAATAGAATGGCCATGAGCACCATGGAGCGGGTTTTATTTGTCAGCTGGCCATCCCAGGCGTGAACCAGCCGGCCATTCGTCTGCAGAATACTGATCTATCTTTATCTACATATCCTTTTTCTTCTCCGAACTCGAGTGTGATGCCTTTCTCCTATTCATGCCTCTTGACCGACAATTTTCGAACCATCATATTTAGCTTTTCATTCCATGAGAAATTTGTAATGGGTCTTCACCCATGTCATTACCAAGTTTATGAGGGAAAGAAAGCGTTGTAACTGGATTGTTGCTTGTTCAGTTTCAAGTTAGCATTTCTAGACTGTTATGGTAATTAAAGCTCGTATATTGTTTTCAAAAGCCAAGCTAAGAATGAAGTACACAGTACTATAACTGGGAAAGTAGGAAAATCATATCATATACTTTGACACATATTGCAGAAAGATAAGAGTGAACATTCATTTCTGTTGAGCCTGCTATTTATCTACGGAGGAGCATGGATAAGAAAAGACAGAAATTTAGAAAATGTATGCAAATTCACATATACCTTTTCTAAAATCCCATGGTAATGTGTTGGTCCACGGTGTATTCTCACATTACAGGGAATATGAAATTCATACAAAAAGAAAACATGGGACATAGATGGGGACTGTCTTTAAGGCAAAGAAAGTAACTAATCAAGAAAGAACCTTGCACATTCAATTTTCTGGGAGTAAACATTGCAAAGTCCCAGCTATTAAAGTTCCCATCTACTCCCTTCATTTCTAAATATAAGTCTTTTTAGACATCTCAAATAGACTACAACATACGGATGTATAGACATATTTTAGAGTGTAGATTCACTCATTTTGCTCCGTATGTAGTCACTTGTTGAAACCTCTAGAAAGACTTATATTTGGGAACGGAGGGAGTCTCTACTCCTAATGGAGCAGTTGGTAGTCTCGTTTCCAGGTTTTTTTTCGTCCCACCACTTTTGTCCGGGTTTTTTTCATAGGTTAACCGTCGTAGATTTTTTCGTCGCCTCCCCCACTTCATCGGTTTATTTTCACTTCACCCTCTCACACAACGAAAAAAACTGAACGGATCAAAACTTTCCATACTGACGCAAATTATTTAGTAATGTCTTTATGTAAAAGAATCAATCACAATCAATCTCTAAAGATCAAATCTAAATTAATTAATCTTCATAACGTTTGTTTCCTTTCGAATCACGTCCATAACTTTCCTTCCTTGTTTGGGCAGAAACTGTTTGGTAGCAGAGATTAGGAAGCTTCCTATGAGTGTAGTAATAGGAAGTATTCTTTTTCTTGATGATTTGTTTCCATGCATGATGATAGTAAATTAGGCCAACATTCACCACTATTTATCAACGTCATCAATCGTATCCATTCCTACCAGTTTTAAGGGAATCTGCTCGCTATATCTTTTTTAAGGGGATTCGCTCTTTAAGTCGTCGTCGCACGTTATTTTCACAAGCAATTCCCCTAAAAAAAGGCGTGGGTATTGGTAGTTGAACGCCCGCTAGGTTTTCCGCCTGTCCCATCCTCGGGCTGTGCCGCCGCCACCCGCCGAATTTCCAGCCGCCCGAGCCCGTTAACTTCGCCAGCCATCGGGTCGACTGCCCCCGCCCCAAACCCCCATCCCCGAGCACTAGCTATCGCCGCGTTGCCGCCCCAAGCTCCACGCCACCGGGAACGAATCAAGCGCCGTCCCGACACCGCCGTCGCCGGCCCAGCACCTCCACCCTTGCATGGACAGCTTCAATGTGCAGTCTCCCTTGCTGCCTCACCTTCTGCCAGCGCATGCAGCGGCGGGGTTGGACGCGTGCGTGCTTACTAGCTTGCTCTCCGTGCGTACGTACTTGCTCTGCGTGCGTTGCACCGGCCAATGCGCATGATGCGTGTGTGGCTGCTTTTCTGTATGCCAGCGTGATGCGTGTGTGCGTTGTTGTGTGTGTATGATATAGATGGCCCGAGTGTGTGCATGCTGTGCTCTGCTCTCTGCTGATCTATGTGTTGGTGCTCCTGCTATATGTTCATACCATATAAATGAAATTTATGTTAATCTTCTGACATGTTGAGTTGGTTCTCTTTGTCTTCTGAGGGGATGAATGCAAAGCAGTCTATTAAACCACGCACTATTGCTGAGCTAAATTGACAAAAAAATATTGGTAGCCATAGTTGTAGTTTAAGTAGTAGCGAGTTGTCTGATATGTATAAAGAGCCCGTTGCAACTGAGCCCGTTGCTAAATTGACAAAAAAGGTCGCCAGTGTCACTTGATATGTATGAGAATATTAAATGTATTATTAACATGATTAATATTGAACTCTTAAAGTTAATGTGGCCCCGTTGCAACGCACGGGCGTTCTTCTAGTAGTACTTAGTATTTGACAATGGGACAAAAAATTAGCAGACTGCACAAGCACCAACTTACATGTATGAGGCCCTATTAAGTAAACATGATTGAAGGTTATTTACCTGCGCTCGACCAAGTTAGAGACAGTTTTAGTCCCAGTCACCTTAAATAAATTTGTATGGAATTCTCTATAGATATCTGAGAAGTGTTTATTTGCTGAAATAGGTTAAGCGGTTTAAAAGCTATGAACAGAATAACAAGCGAGTCAGTAACTCAATTAAAGTTTCAGCTAAACTTATAACTGGTTATTTAGGTTTTTGCTTGAGGAAAAAATAATTTATTCATGAAATAGAGATTTAACCTTTTTTGTATGTAAGCTGATATAACTTTTATGTACTGCAGGCAGTTTGTTTAAATCCACAAAACAGTCCCTTCACTAGGTTAATGATGAAAGTTCTTTTTTGCGGGTATTTCAATGATGAAAATTAATGACTAATTATGGTGCAAAATATCAACGTTCCTTCACTCTTTTGAACTGCAGGGCGTAATTTGCCCATCCAAGTTCAAATTTGAATATGTGGGTTATGATAAAACACAATAAGGTTTTGTTTGTGTCCAAACATACTTTTTTATGATTGTACTTCTGAATCCCTGTATGAAAACCTTGCTCCACTTGCTACTTTGTCAGGCCCGAGTGGGTTGAGGCGCTAGCAATCGATCAAATCAAGAGATCAAATGAGGAAATCAGGCCTGAATCTGGATGTATTACTATAAAAGAGGAACTATAGTGTATATAGTGTATGTATTCATAGCCAGATAGGCAAACTTGGAGAATAAGCATGAATGACTAGCCAGCCACAACCCGGCTGTTAAGTAGGTGTGCTGTCCCCGGCAACGGAGTGAAAGGGAACAGTTACTACGCGGTAACGTTACAGTAGGGATCGGACGACTCGCGCGTTTTGTCTGAATCTTCAACAGTTAGCTGAAGAAAGCTACACTGCTTCAGTAGGCGTAACACACCTCACGTAGGCCTTTCAGATTATAAGTCGGCATTGCCATTGCAGTTATTGAAGATCTTCGCGTATAGCTTTTGTACCAAAGTCGAGCATTTCATATCGCCTTCACGTATACCAGTAAAAAATACAACTAAATCATGGGATTCATGCATAGTCAATGAAACTACAAAAGAAAGTCCGGAACTGTCAGAAAAGTTCAGACTTGAATGATCGACAAGTACAGAGTTTGCACTAAAAATACAACTACTACATTGGCAATGTAAACTATTATCATTTGTACTGTAAAAAAGGTTAGAGAGAAAAGTTAATAAAGATGAGTCACATAAAACCTAGTCAGATCACTCCCTCTACAGCATTGGCAATGCTCACTACATCTTTATAAACCTGGGTACTTGTTTGAGATAAAAATAACAAAAGGGATTTCAGAAAGGAGTTCCAAACATATAACATTGGAGGGTTAGGTTCAATTTAACCTCTTGTTCTTCCTGTACATGTGTGAATTAAGGAGTAAAAAGCACAGGAACAACAAAATTAAGGCACAAATTACACAGAACTATGGAGCTAAAGTACAACTAGCTAGATCAAGGCATTGTTCAAAAAGACAACATAGTTCAGTAAGTCATGAACATAAATACTGCAGAATTTGGAGATCACTTAGATACTGTAAATTCAGTTAGCAACAAGACAGACAGATTGCACTTAGATTTCAAGGAAAAATATGACTACACCACACTGTAAATCATGAACATTGACACTGTAATAACTGTTTACTCCACACTGTAAATAGACAGAACAAATTTTCTTTTTTGCCACAACTTGAATCTGCTCTGCAACTTATGAACTTGTAGGTGTTCTGCAAATTATCAAGAGTGGTGAAACAGTTTTGATTTACAAACATAGTTACTCCTACTACTTATCTGTGGTTGGCCAGATCATAAGTGCATCATGCTTGCTTATGTGAGCCTAATACAAAAAGATAAGAGCAGTTTTAACATGGTCCATCACAGGAAACAGAGCAGAAGTACTAGTGCAGGAGCGAATGCAAGGTTCAGAAATCCATCACAGGAGCAAGAAGAACAACAACAGTTTTACTAGCTTGCATGAACAAGTGGAGCAAATTGCTCAGAGGTACATCCGTGGCGATCGTACATGGACGAACTATTACATCAGCCAGTGAGTATCCTCGTATACACTTTGAAAGCAATTTCAACATCGGACTTAGTAGACACTTGCAGGCGAGAAGAAGTTGCTGTGCCCTCCAGCGTGAAGATTGGCCGCGGCATTGCAGCTCTTCTCCTTCTCCAGCGCCTCTTCGGCCTTCCACGCTGCTTCAAATGGATCATGGAAGATGATCGGCGGCGGCGGCTTGTAAGTCCCCACGTCTTGGGCAATGGATGACTTGTCGTTCGTCGACTCTTCTGCTTCTTCATCGAGGAAGGTCCTAAGGAACTCCAGCTCGTCAGCTTCGAGCGGGACGATTTCTTCTGCAGCATCAGCGAAAAGCCCCTCTGGTTCCAAGTAGAAGTTCTGTTCGATGCTGTTAGTAGCTCCGACCGGGAGATTTTCCTCCGCTTGTGACCCGAGAAGCTCATCGATTGTGCAACAGAACCGGGCCATGTCGTCGTCAGCTTCAGGTACGGATTCATCCGGCAAGAAAACCGGTGCTGCAGCGGTGAACGACGATGTGGCAGGTGCCGGGACCGGGACGGCACCGCGCATCCTCTTCTGAGGGCGCGCCGGATGAGGCTCGGCGGCGGCAGCGGTCGCTGGCCTCTTCTGCGCGTGCGTGCTCTGGGTCACGGCCTCCGGTTGCGGTTGTTGAAGCTTGTACGCCTCCGATTCCTGTCGGGCCGCGTCAGGGGCATGCTGAGCCAAGTGCATCTTGCAGAAGACCTTCACCCCGTCGCTGACGGTGGCCTCCGGCAGCAGGCACCGGTACTCCTCCATGACCCAGCCGGTGGACTTGCCCTTCTTCTTGAAGGACAGGTTCTTGACCTCGCCGACCTTGACTCCCGCGTGGCAAATCTCCGTGGTCTTCTGGATGGTCCAGGTGCCGGTGCCGGCGCCGCGCACGCTCTGGTGCTTGCTCCCGTTCTTGCTCTTGCACGTGGTGAAGAAGAACCGGTCGCCGCTGCTCACGGCCTGCGGCACGGGCGCGTACCGGGCGGCCAGATCCTTGGGCTCGCAGCCGGAGATGTTGGCGCGGTGGATGAGCTTGTCGACGCCGTGCAGCGTCTCGCCGGAGAGGAGGCGTGGTAGGTAGTAGGTGACGGCGTCCACTTCCGTAGGGCTCAGCCGGTAGTGGTGGAAGACGTCGTCGACGTCGAGCCCCTCCATCCCGGTCGGCGGCTGCCCGATCTACTGCTAGGGTTCTAGCTAGGAAAGGGTGCTGTCGATCGAGGGCGGGCGGGAGAGGTTTGTCTGCGGGATCGGGAAGGTGTTGTGGGACGCGCAGGTGGTCTTTGCTGATATTTAAAGACGCTGGCGCGTCAGATTTCTTTATCTGAATCCGAAAATGTCCCCAGTTCAGTTTGCCGCTTCCGTTTGCTTTCTTGATTCTTTTTTGAGTAATAGAACCCCTATTTCTTTTTTTGGCTTCATTTCTTTGAACCATACTCTCGGACCTTTCATCCATGGCAACATGTACTCACCAAAGCAGTCGAGGCCAGAAATAAGGCCAGAAATCTATGATCGTCACTCATCAGGGTACACTACCAAACACTACCAAACCCCTAACTTTTACAATGCACAATCTAAGCAAGACATGTCCGCGAAGAGCATCTCTAACAAATTCCATAGAAAGGTCCCGAAATTGTAAAATAACCACCGTTTTATGACAGTTTTGAGTGATAAAATGTCCATTCCAGATCCCGCAAAAACGGTCGGTCCTGTAAAAATTTATATAGCTCCCCCTAAGAAAAATCTTGTTCCCAAGATATGGAGTTTTGTAGGCAAAATTTTCAGCTCCATCTATACCAGAAAACCGTTGATGGGAGGGAAGTTTCATGTCAACCGCCACCGCCCCTGCCACCAGCTCCTGATTTCGGCCGTCCCTTCCTCGCGGCTCATTCCTGACGGCCATCGCTCCCCTCCGCTATGGATGTGGGCTCGAGGTCACCACCAAGGCCCGACGACCATCGCGCCCCTCAAGTTCTTGGGTGGCCGCGGTAGCTCGGCCATGGATGCGGGCTCGAGGTCGCCACTGGGGCCCGACGGCCATCGCGCCCCTGAGCTCTCGGGTGGCCGCGGTAGCTGCCATGGATGCGGGCTCGAAGTCGCTATTGACGCCGGATGGCCATCGCGCCCCTCAAGCTCTCGGGTGGCCGCGGTAGCTCTGCCATGGATGTGAGCTCGAGGTTGCCGCCGAGGCCCGACGGCCATCAAGCGGAGGAAGCGGTCGCGGCTCCTTGTGCGGGTGATTTGGGGAAGAAGATGGCCATGTAAATGTCGGGGTTGCAAATACGGGGTAGGCCCAAGTATACGAATGGCACATGACTCATATAAAGTACGACCCAGAAAGCAATGGGCTAGGGGGCTCCACAGTTATCCCACCAGAGACAAGGAGGGTGGCATGAGACCACACTAAGTCCCAACAGTCAGATGCCAGGCCGCCCGACTGTCGAATACTAGCACTCGGCCGGAGACAAAGGAAGCAGTCGGCTAGGCCATGAGACGACGGCTCCCTAGATTCCTCTCGGCCACGACGCCTTAATGATGGCAGTTACCTAATGGTGGTATAATCTAACTAAATACAGAAGTTACCAATAGTAAATGCCATGAAACAGTCAGCCACACCCGAGGCCATGAATAGCATTAATACCAACTCATTATGTACCCCCTACTTGGTGCACTCTATATAAGCTAGGAGAGAAGCCACAGGCTGATGGTTGAACATCCACACTTTATACCTTATATATGCCAAGAGCTAAGAGACCACAGGAGTAGGGTATTACCTCCATCGTAGAGGGCCCGAACCTGTATAATTCCTTGAGCATACTCCCAACTGCACTGTTCACTAGATACAATTGCCTCTACATTCATAACCCTTCTAGTATTGTTAGGATTATATCCACGACAGTTGGCTCCCACCGTGGGGCAAGCTTCTAACGATGATATGTTGCGTTTGGCTTTCATTATCGGTTCCCGCTGGCAGCATCCGCTTCAGAGTTCTCGAGTTCCCCATCGACGTGTCGGCATGGCATCTTGATGCCCGGTTGAATAGCGCTGACATGTCGGCTCGGGGGAGCACCCACTACCGAGCCAATGACTCGGGGGGGTCGGGCTTACATCTCCCATCGTCATACCGGTCGGCAGCTGGCGTCGCTGGAAGCAATTCGGCAAACCTCGTCCTTAGTTCGGTCATCCCGCAATTCGGCTCGTGGGGATGATGGACTCTGAGTCTATTTATCCTCTCTTGGAGTCCGTCTCTCAGGGAGAAGAGATCTGCGGATCATAGACATCTGTGGAAGAAGCCTTCATGGTTGTCACGTCACCACCCGAACCGAGTCACGGGAAGGCTACTGCCGACCCAACTACAACAATCGGTGGAAGCGCAACTGATGAGGACCCGGCCACCAGAGAACATCGTGAGGCGGCCGAGCGGGTCCTTCACACCCCCATTCCGGGTGATTCGCCGGCTGACAAGTCCCTTGAGGCCCACGCCAGGAGATTCTGGCGGAGCGTGCCCGGCTGGCTCAGACTGAGAACAACCTGATTGTTCGGGAGCATGATCTGCTGGACAGCAGTCGGCCGCGGCACCCCAACCCTTCGGTAATCCCACGAGGGCGGGACTTACACAACAATTTTGTACTCGGAGGCCCTGATGATCTCCAAATCCTTGGCACCCCGACTGACAATGTCCGGCCGGCGACCAAGCTGGCTGATGCTATCCAGCACCCTGCTAACGGGGTCGTCACAGAATGAGCTCATCTCACTGTCTCGTGACCGGCTGGCTTCACGCAGTCGGATCCTAGGAGGGACCAAGAGCCGAGTTCCCACAGTGGCTTCGTCACATCCTCGTCACACGGCTGGCCAGAGGACTGCAACTCGGATGGATACCCCGGTGAGAAGGCCGTCCTATTAGACCTGGCCATGGGCAGCCCGGCCCGAACGGCCCGACCCGACCCGGCCCGAAAATCTCGGGCCGAGCTGAGCCCGAACATGCCATCGGGCCGGGCTCGGGCCTGAAAATCAAGCCCGATGGGTTGATCAGGCCGGGCTCGGACCTGTGAAAAATGGATTTTTAGCCATGGTCGGGCCGGGCCAAACAGGCCGTGTCGGGCTTTTCTAGGTTCGGGCCAGGCTCGGGCCTGATTTAGTAGGCCCGATGGCCGGGCCGGGCCGGTCCCCAATTATCGAACTGGTCAGAGACACCCATCACCTTTGACCGGCCGGATCACCCAGCAGATATACCTTATCCCGGACGCCAGGCTCTCGTGGTGGACCCACTCGTCAATGGGGTCCGACTGCGAAACATGCTGATGGACAGAGGAGTTGGACTGAACATTTTGTACACAAGTATAATGGACAAAATAGGAATTCTCCTGTCGAAGCTTAATCCGACTGGGATGACCTTCCATGGGGTGGTCCCTGGCATGCGTGCCAAACCACCCGTTCAAATTTCCTTGCCAGTCGCATTCGGCGACGAGAAGAACTACCGCAAAGAGTCCTTGTCCTTCATGGTCGTCGACTTCAAGAGTGAGTATCACGCCATCTTTGGTCGGCCGGCCTACGCGAAGTTCATGGCCCGTCCATGCTACATGTACTTGAAGCTTAAAGTGCCAAGCCCCAAGGGTTGCGAATCTAAATGCCAGCATGGCAGATGCAAGCATTGCGGAGATGGATTTCGCTGCATATAAAGTCGTTGTTGATCCGACTGAGATGCCTTTGGCAAAGAAACCGGCTTCATAGTCAGCCTTGCAGTTGACGACCGGCACAAAGAAAACCAAGTGCACCCGGACGACCCTTCCAAGACGACAGATGGGGCATTACTTGACTTATTGGAGCTATCTTCATCATAGGCACTTATTCACCAGCCACCACATTCTCAGATACATTCTGCATTACAAATTTGCAACGATGAAAGTTAATGACTCCCTCCGTTCCAAAATAGATGACTCAACTTTGTACTAACTTTAGTACAAAGTTGGGTCATCTATTTTGGAACGGAGGGAGTAGTTGCAGTATAAACCATCACTGTCCTTCACTGTTTAGAAATGTAGGCCGTAGTTTGGCCATCCAAGTTTAATTTTGACCAACAACTAATCTGAGAATATGTGGATTATGTTGAGGCACAATAAGGTTATGTTTTTCCAGAAGTACTTTCTTGTGATTGTGATTTGTAATACTGTACTTCAAACTTGGATAATAAATTAACACCTTATAGATTTCCTACTGGAGGGAGTAGTTCCCACAGCGAGAATATTGACTCTTGTTTTTCTTTTCAGTCGGTAGCTTGTTGGTTCAGATACTGGGATCATTTCTTGATATTGATGTATCAGAGGACAGTTACCAGTTGAGCAGCTGATACATAAATCGTAAAAATACGATTAAATAGCTCAACAGTCTTGTCGGCGCCGACAAAGCAATTTTTCATATGATCACTACTGCGACGTAATATGCCAAATAACTAGTATGACACTGCAACAAGATATAACTACAATTACTGCCAGTTGCTACTGCCAGTTGCACAAGGAATGGAAAACTCACTAGGCTGACAAAAATAGGGGCGGCTCACTGGTGGCTTGAGCAACTGATGAAAACAAACTGTGGTGCGTTATGGCGTGGAGAACACAGCTACAGAAAATGGTGATGTGTATCACTTGACTAAACGCCTAGGGTAGCCTGATTTCGTATCAATAACATTCTAATCCCCTTTTCTCTCAATGTAAATCCATCTACATGATGTAGTATGTAATAGATTACTTCATGCTGATTCTGCATCAACCTTTGTTTTAGTACGTTATTGTTTATTGTCAACTAGATATATGTCCATAAAACTAGATTGTACCACTGACGCATAGCTTATAAATTCTCCATGGGATCAGAACTGCAGGAGTAGTATATATCTCGAAGCATATTCCAGCCCAATACACAAAAAAACAAGATTATACTCACACGAGTAGTATATATCTCAAAGCAGAACAGAAGTACCATTCCAGACTCACAGAGCAAGAAGTAGAGCAACAGTTTTAGCTTGCATGAACAAGTGGAGGTGGAGCAAATTTCTCAGAGGTACATCCGTGGCTACCCTTTACCCCTTTCAAGTTTCAACTCCTTCTATCAATGCAATGACACACAAGCTTTCACGTATTTGAGAAAAAAGTAATGCAAAATAATATAACAATTCAGGTAGCAAATACTTCTAGTTTCTAAATGCATAAGCACATAGTACCATTTATATACAACATTCAAATATAACAAGATGCATGCTAAAGATATTTCCAATAATCGAACTAAGAACAAGGAACCACGCCAAAACCAAACAACTGACCACAATGGAACTGACTGTACACATGATGGTCTAAACTTTTAGCAATCATGTCCGCTTATCTGACCTGAATTCTGCATTTGTGGAGTCTAAGTAAGCTAGTGGGACTAGAGCTCTAGACTATTGGGATATACGAAGCTGAATCTCAAATTCCATTCAGTGTAGCTTTCGTGAAAGCAGTCACGGTTCAGACCTCAGACTTTTTTTTAGGGGGTTCAGACTTCAGACATGGACTGGCGGAGCTATGTGTTAGGAAAATGGGCCATGGCCCCGCCCAGCCCATAGCAAACACAGTCTGGGACAGAGAGCAATTGACCCATGAGCCATGGCCCGCCCAGTCCATAGCCCGTACCACCACTTGCACCGTCCGCCCGGCAGGCCACCATGGATCTGCTTGTCACAGTCGCCAATACGAGGCAGGACAATCGATCTGGAAGTGCGGGTTAAGACTCAGCGGTCAGCACGAGACGAGACACCATCGATCGATCTGCTGTCACCGGAGTAGTCCTAAGTTAACTTCTGAATCCCTGCATGAAAAACTTGCTCCACTTGCCACTTCAGTAGGCCTTTCAGGTTATAAATCGGCATTGCCATTGCGGTTATTGAAGATCTTCGTGTATAGCTTTTGGATCAAAGACAAGCATTTCGTATCGCCCTCGTGTATACCAGTAAAAAATACAACTAAATGATGGGATTCATGCATAGTCAATAAAACTACAAAAGGAAGTCTGAAACTATCAGAAAAGTTCAGACTTAAATTATCAACAAAATCAGAGTTTGCACTAGAAAGACAGCTACTACAATCTGTAAACTATTATCATTTGTACTGTGAAAAAGGTTGGAGAGAAAAGTTAATGAGGATGAGTCACATAAACCAATTCAGATCACTCCCTCCCCAACATTGGCAATGCTCACTAGATCTTTATAAATCTGGGTACTTGTTTGAGTTAAAAATAACAAAAGGGAATTCAGAAAGGAGATCAAAACATATAATATTGGAGGGTTAGGTTCAGTATAACCTCTTGTACCTCCTGTGCATGTGTGAATTAAGGAGTAGCAAGCACAGGAACGGCAACGTTCAGAGATGACGGAAAATCAAGGCACAAATTACACATAACTATGGAGCTAAAATACAACTATTTAGATCAAGGCACTGTTAAGAAAGATAACATAGTTCAGTAAGTCATGAACATAAATGCTGCAGAATTTGGAGACCACTTAGATACTGTAAATTCAGTTAGCAACAAGACTGACAGATTGCACTTAGATTTCAATGAAAAATATGACTACTTCACACTGTAAATCATGAACATTGACACTGTAAGAAATGTTTTCACAGAAGAGTAAATGGTAAGAAGCGTTAAAGAAGGGGAACAGTGAGAGAACACAACATGTAGAGGCGCATAAAGGACTTTGGTGGATACACTAATTCCTTATTGTTCGACGATTCTTAGAGGAGAGGAAAAATGGCGAAGAATCCCTCAAAATTTGAAGTGTGGACAGAAATAGTAGGTGGAGGACGATTAAGGAGTTCCATTTATCAGTAAAAAATGACAATGTTGCTTGAAGGATCTTTTGTTAGCAAGGCGCAAGAGAATCCTAAGGATATATGTTTGTCGTGTTCGGTGTTGAGCCATTTAAATATTTATACCCCCATTGCAACACATGGGCAATTAACTAGTCACTACAAAAAGGTTAATCCACATGTTGCAATGTTGTAATGCGAAATAATAATAATTCAGATAACAAGTATTTCTAGTTTCTAAATGCATAATTACAGTGTACCATCAATATGCAACATTCAAATAACAAGATGCATGCTAGAGATAATTCCAATAGTCGAACTAAGAACAAGGATACACCAAGCCAAAACCAAACCGAACCAAACAACAGCCACAACTGACCACAATGGAACTGGCGGTACACAAGATGGTCTAAACTTGTACTCCCTCCATCCCAAAATGTAAGATCATTTTTTACACTATGATACTGTCAAAAATGATCTTATGTTTTGGGACGGAGGGAGTAGCAATTATGTGCGCTTACCTGACCTAAATTCTGCATTTGAGGAGTCTAAATAAGCTAATAGGCCTAGAGCTCTAGACTAATGGGACGAAGAGCTTAAACTCAAACTCCATTCACTGCTGCATTCCTAAAAGCAGTCATGGTTCAGACATGGACATGCGCCAGTCGTTGCATTGGAGGTCTGTATATGTTTCAACTGGCAAGTTACAAAATGATGATTGTCTGACCCCAAACATTTCGATGACTCATTGAAATTTTTAAATACTTTGGCATCTCCCAGAAGGATCAGGCTTTAGTTGATGATAAAAGACATGAATTCAGCGACGCAAAATAGACAGAACATTTTTTTGTTGTTGCCACAACTTGAATTTGCTCTGCAACTTATGAGCTTGAAGTTGTTCTGCAGATTATCAAGATCAGTGAAACAGTTTTGATTTACAAACGTAGTTACTCCTACTACTTACCTACGGTTGCCCAGATCATAACTGCTTATCTGAGCCTAATAAAACAAAAAGATAAGAACAGTTTTAACATGGTCCATCACAGGAAACAGAGCAGAAGAAGTACTGGTGCAGGAGCGAGTGCAAGGTTCAGAAAATCCATCACAGGAGCAAGAAGAACAACAACAGTTTTAGTACAGCTTGCATGAACAAGTGGAGCAAATTGCTCAGAGGTACATCCGTGGCGATCGTACATGGACGAACTAATACATCAGCCAGTGAGTATCCTCGTATACACTTTGAAAGCAATTTCAACATTGGACTTAGCGGAGCGGGTGGCGGAGGTGGCTGATGCGCTAGGGTTGGCGCCGCCCGCCCTGCCCTTGGGCCTGCTGGGGGCCTCTGGGCCTGGGTCGGCCCAGCCATGTCCTATGGCCGTCGGGCCTTCTGGTGGGGGGCCCCTGGTGATGGACCTGGCCCGTCAGCCCACGCGGTCGGCCTGCCCCGGGAGGGGCCCGGTGGCCCGCCTGCCAACGCTTTATATGGCTGCGCAGGGGCCTCCGCGACCCCTCGCTAGGGTTTCCGGCTCATTCCAGTGAGGTGCGGCGCCATCGTCTTCCCATTAGATCTCTCGTTCCCCTTCCCCCTCCTCCACCTCTCTCCCTGTCCTTTGCCGAGGTGACGGCCATGGGCGACCGGCACGCGGACAAGCCCCCGATGGAGCCCCCGCTCTCCGAGGAGGAATGGCGGCGCGAGAAAGCCCTACGGGCGCAGGCAAAGCATGGCCAGCGGGCCAAGGCGGCAGGGCGAGCGGACGGTGGCGGTGGATCTGAGCATGGTCAAGACGGCGGTGCTGGTCGGGGCTACGGTGGCTACCAGGGCCATGACACAGGATCTGGTTTCCACGGGCGCGAGGGGGATTGGGGTCCTCCTCCCCCCTGGTGGGGCCAGCAAGAGAAGAAGCAGAAGCGCAAGCATCGCGGGCGACGCCGCGAGCTGGAGCGCAAACCAGAGCACCCCCTGTGCGGCGGAGGTCATGAGGACCCGCTGGCAAAAAAGCCCCGGGCTTCGGCTACACCGCTTGCGGTGGTCACGCCCGATGCGCCGCAGGGCTCGGCGGACGCTCCCATTCCAGTTGAAGAGGAGGGTGGGGAGTGCTTCAAATGCGGACGGACCGGTCACTTTCAGGCCAAATGCACCTTTCCCCCCCTTTGTGTGATCTGCAAACAGGAGGGTCATGCCTCGGCGTACTGCCCTTCACGGGGCAAGCAGCCGCACCTCTAGATCATGGGCAGCGCCATTCCGGGCGAAGGTTTCTTTTGCATGGAGTTCGAAGAAGAGGAGATGGCGGAGGGCGATGACCTTAAAGCTGCCAATGGTGCCATACTGTCAGCAGAGCCGGGGAGGCTTTCGCTGCGTACGCTCACGCAGGAGCTGAAGCACATGGTGGCTGGAGACTGGGACTGGCAGATTGCGCAGGTTGGCGACAACGACTTTGCGGTGAGCTTCCCCTCTGCAGATCTTCTGCATATGGCCAAGACAAGTGGCAAGCTTTTCCTCTCCATCAATGACATTACGATGCTGGTTTGTGACTCGATCCATGAGACGATTGTGCCCCTCTCCATTCCGGAGGTGTGGCTTCGCCTTCATGGCATCCCCAAGAAACATCGTCGGGTCGATCGCCTGATGGAGGGGCTCAAGATGCTGGGCAGACCTATCGTGGTGGACGAGCTGTCCCTCATCTGGGTGGGACCGGTGAGGATGAAATTTGGATGCAGAGCCCCTGACAAGATGAATGGTTTTGTGCAAGTCTGGTTTAATCAAGAGGGCTACGACATACGGGTCAAGGTGGAGCGACTCCCAAAGCGCCCTGGAGACGGGCCGGCGGCACCTGGCCCTATCATTCCTCCCTCTCACCCGGGCGACAAGAGTGCTGGACCGTCTGGTCCGGGGACCGGAGGGTCAGCTGGGCAGCAGCAGAAAGATCCAGGGACCCAGGGCGGACACAACACTGAGAACGGGGACCGCGCTATGGATGTGGACATGGATGGTCGCGAGGATGAACCTGAGGATAGCATGCCCGACACGTCAATTGACACGGAGACCTGGAACCAATTGGGTATCAAAGAACGCGCGCTCAACGAGGGGAAGGAGAACGCGGAGCCTGGGGCGCTGGCGATCTCGGACATAGCTGGGAGCAGTCCGCACCCGTCCCGCGCTCTGGTGGGGGCTTTCAATATGGTGGGATCGATGGCGCCTCCTGTGGCTGTCGCCCCAGCCTCTCCCAGTCTGCTCGGCTCGGACTCGGGCGTGGTGCTCAATGAACATGCCATCCGCACCCCAGTGTCGAGCCGCCGCAGTTCGGGGGGCTCTGGGCGTGCCCCCAAGAAGACGGCTGGTCGGAAGCCTCCTCTCAAGCAAGCCGCCTTGGCGCTTCCTTTGCCGGTGGCGCCGGCGTGCGTGGACCTTCAGGCTGCGTTGGGCTTCGCGGGCACGGCAACCAAGGCTCGGCGCTCTCGGGCATCTCCGCGCCCCCAGCGGGCTCCCAGTGCCCGGGCCAAGGCGGCGCTGGGTGAATTGTCTTCCTTGGAGAGTGCTCAGCTTCGCCTGGCGGATAAGAACTTGGAGATTTCAGGTAACCCTCCCCCCTCCTTTAAGATTCTGAACGCGTTTACTGATCCGCAACTAGTTTCTATCCTAGACGACAGCGGTTTCGATTTAGGAATGGAACATGGTGAGCTTGTGTCCCTTATTCGTGCTCGCGAGGAGGCCCAAGCGGCTTTGGCAGAGGCCGCTGCTGCGGCTAAGGCCAGGGAGGCCGATTCCACGGCGTTGGCGGTCTCTGCTAACCCAGAGGTTTCGGGTAACCCCGCCACGCTTGTCCTGTCCGAGGGGGCTGTCGCAACCAGGGAGGTTGCCACAGCGCCGACAACAAGCCGCGCCCAGGCTAAGAAGCGAGTGGCAAAACCGGTGACCTCTAGAGGGGTTCGCCTACTGTTGGGGATATTCTGGGCGTAAACCGGCCTATCTGGGCCGGGTTAACTTCGTCAGTAGTTAAGTATGTTAAAGCCCAAGAAGACAGAGGAGGGCTCAAGGCCCATGGTCGGTTCAAGGCCTGTAGCCGTAAACCGGCGTTAGTAGTTAACCTATATTGTAAGTTAGGAATAAGTAGAGACCAAACCGGACACTTCTATGAGCCGGTATTGGGACTCCGTAAGCCGATGGGAGTCACCCGTGTATATAAGGGGACGACCCGGCGGCGGTTCAAGGACAACAGACAACAACTCGAGACATAGGCGAAGCTTGTTTGCTCCCTAGTCATCGAAAACCCCATCAATTCCATAACAACTAGACGTAGGCTTTTACCTTCATCGAATGGGCTGAAGTAGTATAAACTCTCTTGCGTCCTTGTGTCCGCTTTAACCCCTTCAAGCTAACCCATCGCGATGGCTCCACGACTAAGTCCTTTCTCTAGGACATCTGCCGTGACAAAACTACGATAGTTGGCGCCCACCGTGGGGCTATCGCATGATGGTTTCCAGTTCTTGGAGGGCCGCTTTGAAGGACTCGAGGGCTACGCTGTAGGCCGGATGACTAAGAGTCGTCGCAGCAAGCTCTACATCGACGACGCAGGCTGGGGCCCCGAGGCCGGCTCAATTGAGTACGGGTACCGGGTCCCCTTTGGTAGCATTCACGTTTTCATTGGCAAGATCGATGAACCGGGCCCTGAGCCGGACATCTGCACCGACCTCGTTGAGACGGCTCAGCGTGCACGATCCGCCCGGGTTAAACCGGCCATGAAGCGTGCCTTCATGGGAGTCATCCATGGAGGAAGTTATGAGGATGGATCGGAATTTTGCGGCACGACCGTCGTTTGTTCTGGTGACGAATCTTCGACCGGAGAAACCGAATCTCTTTATCAGCTACAAGATGGCCGTATTGGGAGTTGTTCCGATGGCGATAGTATTCCGGACCCCTCTGATCTGCCCAACCGGGTTGGAATATTCATGGCCGGAATGCAAGCAGCGCTTCATTCTTCGATAGCTGCGGCAACAATCTCCGGTTCAGCAACGGCGATGGCTGCCGGGGCAGGAGGCCCTGTGCGCCCGCCGGCTCAGATTCTATCAGAACTATTTGATGTGTTGGCTGTGCTTATGGCGGAAGTTAATCCGCCGGATCAGGACGTTCACAACGCGGAGATTGCAAAGGTAAAGGAACAGATCACCCAGGCCAAGGCGGATCTGGCGGCTGAGGACACCAGGATGGCCGCAGAGCGGGCCGCTTTAGACACCCATGCCTACAAGCTTATGTTGGACCAGACCGCGTCGCATGAAGTCATGAGGAGGAAGCACCGATCCCGCTTACCTCCGGTTTTCGAGGCCAGAGACCTTTTCAACACTCCAGGACCAAGAGCCGGCAATCCGCTGGAGGGAAACTGGGCAGACGCCCCTGGGACTGGTGCACCGGTTCAGCCTCGTCAGATGGACCCGCCTCGTCAAAACACCATGGTACCTCAGGCTGCTTTAACACCCCCGGGTCACTACTCCAACCCAATGGACAATCTTGTTGCCGCTGCTGCACGGCTGGAGGCCATTCCAATTGAGGGTGACTCGCCGCAGGCAATAGAGACGCGACGGGTCAAGGAACTTCTGAGGACAACTTTGGCCCAACAGGAAGCATACTCGTACAGCCGCAACCGGATCCACTCGACCCCTCGTCCAAGACGGAGCTATAGCAGACATATGGATGAACCGGCAGTGTCGAGTAATGAACGATATGGGGCACCCCGTGGCAACAATCCGGCGGGTGGTGCTGATGACGCTCAGGGAGTGGTGGACCGGGCCCGCGCACGCAGGGAGGCCGAGTTAGCCGCACAACATCAGGCTCGGCAGCTCACGCCGGTTCGTCCAACCACCCTGACTGAACCTGGTGTTACTTCTAGTTCTTTGGGGGTGCCTTGCCTTATCCCCGCTTTACGCAACGTGCGTTTGCCCAAGGATTTCAAAGGCCCATGCAAGGTACCAAATTACACGGCGGATCAACCTCCAGAGACATAGGTGGAGAGCTATGAGATGGCCATGGAGATGCTTGATGTGGATGACGCGGCGTGTGCGAAATACTTCACCATGATGCTCGAAGGAACGGCCCGTACTTGGTTAAAAAGTTTGCCGGCTAATTCTATCAGCTCATGGGCCCAATTACGAGCCCGGTTTATCAGCAATTTCAAAGACACCTGTAAACAGCCTATGTCGATAGTGGACTTAGCTGCATGCGTCCAGGAGGAAGGAGAATCAACGACTCATTGGGTGCGCCGGATTTCACAAGTGTTGCACTCCTCAGACCGCATCAACGTTGACACCGCAGTGTTAACCCTAGAAGGCAACTGCCGGTTTGGACCCCTGAAGCTGAAGTTGGGACGGATGAAGCGTCATTGCACCGACATGGGGACCCTCATGGCCGCTTTGGTGAAATATGCTGATTCTGATAGTACCAAGGATCCCGAATCTGATGATGACAAGACAGGGAAAGGGAAGAAGAACAGCAGCTCCAAAGGTCAGCAGCATCACTGGGCAGGCAATGGTGGAGGAGGCAAGCGTAAAGCGGATGATAACATGGACTTTGTGGCTAATACCAACGCACAGGACAATGGCCAGCGACGCAAGGGTAGGCCGAAAAATCGTAATGGAGCGCCCAACCCTAACCCAAACCGCCTAAACTACCTGCTAAGCCAGCCCTATCCAAGACATGGGACGAAGGAGGCGCCGGCAAACCACCTTTGGAAAGATTGCTTTATTATGCATGAGTTCAAAAATTCTAATAATTTCCGGTATGATCACGAATCTGGCGGTGGCTCGGGATCCGGGCCGGGTTACGGTGGAGGAAGTTCCGGTTCAGGATTCAATGGTAATCCGGGCGGACATAATGGTCAAAATAGTCAGAACAACCAGGGTGGTTACAACCAACAACAGCAACAGTCAGGTTACCAGAGCAACCCAAAGCAGTTGAGTAATGGGCAGTACCATGTCTTCACCACTAGCTTGGACAAGCGAGACCGGAAAGTTCAGAGGCGGGCGGTCAACTCTGTTGAACCGGCCATACCCCGTTATCTATGTTGGTCTGAACAACCAATCATATGGAGCAGAGAAGATCACCCTCCCCAGGTCGATAATCCCGGTCAGTTGGCTCTGGTGGTGGCGCCTCAGGTGGGAGGTTACAAGTTCACCAAGGTGCTCATGGATGGAGGGAGCAGCATTAACATCCTGTACTATGAGACCTTCCGTCGTATGGGACTAGCAGATAAGAATCTCAAACCATCTAATACAGTATTCCACGGTGTAGTGCCTGGCAGATCAGCATATCCCATTGGTAAGATAGCTCTGGAAGTGGCCTTTGGGGATGATCATGATTCCAGGTTGGAGACATTGACGTTTGAAGTGGTGAAAATCCAAAGTCCATATCATGCCCTGTTTGGGCGACCGGCCTACGCCAAGTTTATGGCTCGGCCCTGTTATGTGTATTTGCAGCTCAAGATGACGGGTCACAAGGGGACAATAACGGTTCACGGAAGCCGCAAAATCGCTTTGGAATGCGAGTAAGGAGATGCGGCTTATGCAGAGTCGGTTTGTGCCACCGAGGAGTTGAAGTACTATAAAGACAATGTTGATCCGGCGGACATGACTCCGTTGAAGAAGCCAACTACGGAGCATGATCCGTCCCTGAAATTCAAATCGGCAGCAGAAACTAAGCTTGTTGACTTCGTACCTGGTGATTCGTCCAAGTAGTTCAACATCAGTGCCAACTTGGATCCGAAATAGGAAAGCGCGCTCATCGACTTCATCCGTGAGAATCGGGACATTTTTGCATGGAAGCCCTCTGACATGCCAGGTGTACCGAGGCAACTCGCTGAGCACACACTTAATGTGGATCCTAAATATAAACCGGTGAAACAGTTCCTCCGCCGGTGTAATGAAGAAAGACGCAAGGCAATTAGAGAAGAGGTAGCCAGGCTCTTAGCAGCTGGCTTTATTGTTGAAGTTTTTCACCCTGAGTGGCTTGCCAATCCGGTGCTGGTCCTCAAGAAAAACGGCACCTGGCGCATGTGTGTGGATTACACAGATCTTAATAAGGCTTGTCCAGCAGATCCTTTTGCCCTCCCCCGTATTGATCAAATTATTGATGCTACGGCGGGTTGTGAGCGTTTAAGTTTTTTGGATGCGTATTCTGGCTATCATCAGATCAAAATGGCAGTTAAGGACCAGGAGAAGACGACATTTATAACTCCCTTTGGAGCCTTCTGCTATGTGTCTATGCCCTTCGGGCTCAAGAGTGCTCAAGCAACTTACCAACGGTGTGTACAAAATTGTCTTCACAAGCAAATTGGCCGTAATGTACATGCTTACGTGGATGATATCGTGGTTAAGTCCAGGGAGAATGAGACTCTGATTGATGATTTGAAGGAAACCTTTGATAACCTGAGAACATACAAGATGATGCTTAATCCGGACAAGTGTGTCTTTGGTGTACCGGCGGGCAAGTTATTAGGCTTCTTGGTGTCCAATAGGGGAATTGAGGCTAATCCGGAGAAGATCACAGCCATCACCTCCCTTGCTAAACCAAAGTGTATCAATGATGTTCAGCGCCTGGCAGGCCGGATTGCTGCGTTAAGCCGGTTTATCAGTCGCCTCGGTGAGAAGGCAATCCCTTTGTATCATATGTTGAAGAAGACGGATCAGTTTGTCTGGAGTTCTGCTGCTGATGAAGCACTCGAGGACTTAAAACGACAATTGGCCAATCCGCTTGTGCTCGCCGCTCCCATTGACAAGGAGCCGTTGCTGCTATATGTTGCTGCTAATGCTAGGGCGGTCAGCGTGGCTATTGTGGTAGAGCGAAAGGAGGCAGGTAAGGAGCATCCGGATCAACGTCCGGTCTATTATATCAGCGAGGTGCTCATTGAGTCCAAGCAAAGGTATCCGCATTGGCAGAAGCTGGTGTATGGAGTTTTTATGGCAAGCCGGAAGCTTAAACAATACTTCCAAGGGCATCCAATTACAGTGGTCAGTTCTGCTCCTTTGGGTGATATCATCCAGAACCGGGAAGCAACTGGCCGGATTGCAAAATGGGCCATAGAGCTGGGGCCGTATGGTTTGAAGTATGTGCCTCGGACAGCGGTTAAGTCTCAAGCACTTGTTGATTTCATCAATGATTGGACGGAAATGCAAGCACCTGAAGAAAGGCCGGATCATACGTATTGGACCATCCATTTTGACGGATCCAGGCAATTGGAAGGCTCGGGGGCTAGAGTCGTATTAACTTCCCCACGAGGTGATAAGTTTTGTTATGTTCTCCGCTTAATGTTCCCTTGTACTAACAATGCAGCTGAGTATGAAGCCTTGCTCCATGGTCTCCGGATGGCTAAGGAGATGAATCTAAGTCGAGTTAAGTGCTTCGATGACTCGGATCTTGTGGCTCAGCAGGTGTCTGGCACTTGGGACTCCAAGGACCCACTCATGGCAGCATATCGTCGTGAGGTGGATATTGTTGCAGGTTATTTCAGAGGCTATCAGGTGGACCACGTGGACCGGCGGAAAAATGAAGCGGCGGACACTTTAAGCCGGCTGGGCTCTCAGCGCAAACCGGTCCCGCCCAATATTTTTCTGGATGTGCTGCACAACCCATCGGTCAAGATCCCTAGTGAAGAGGATTTGGCTATTCCTGATCCGGAGGCTCAATTGGTGGCAGCTCTTCATGTTATTCCGGATTGGACGCTTCCTTACCTGGCGTACAAGAACCGGGGCGAGTTGCCAGAGGATGAGATTCTGGCCCGACAGATAATCCGGTGATCCAAGTCCATGGCTGTCATCAACGGCGAGTTGCATCATTGCAGTGTATCAGGAGCTTTTCAATGCTGCGTGTCTCCTGAAGAAGGCCGTGAAATTTTGCGTGAGATCCACAAAGGAGATTGTGGTCACCACGCCAGTTCAAAGTCTCTGGTGGCTAAAGCATTTCGCCATGGCTTCTATTGGTTGACTACTCATGCTGATGCGGAGGATCTGGTCAGATGATGTGATGGTTGCCAAAGGTTTTCAAGACGTGCTCATGTACCGGCTCAAGAATTGAGAATGATTCCAATTACTTGGCCGTTTGCGACTTGGGGTCTGGATATGGTTGGGCCTTTCAAAAGGTCCAAAGATAAGAGGACCCACCTCCTGGTGGCGGTTGATAAGTTTACAAAGTGGGTGGAGACAGAACCTGTTAGCAAGTGTGATGCGGCCACGGCGGTTCAGTTCATCAAAAAGGTGATTTTCCGGTTTGGTTTTCCGCACAGTATTATCACAGATAATGGTACCAATTTGTCCAAAGGTGCTATGAACGAGTTCTGCGAACGGGAGCACATCCGGCTTGACGTTTCATCAGTGGCACATCCACAGTCCAATGGTCAAGCAGAAAGAGCTAATCAAGAGATCTTGAGAGGCATCAAGCCCCGGCTCATGGTTCCTTTGCAGAGAACGCCGGGTTGTTGGGTAGAAGAATTACCATCTGTGTTATGGAGCATCAATACAACACCCAACAGATCAACATGATACACGCATTCTTCATGGTTTATGGAGCGGAGACGGTTCTCCCCAGTGATATCCGTCATGATTCACCTCGTGTAGCGGCTTATGTTGAAGCGGACAACAAGACAGCACGGCAAGATGCTTTAGACCGGTTGGATGAAGAGCGGGACATCGCAGCCGCCCGATCGGCGATTTACCAGCAGGATCTTCGTCGTTATCACAGTCGCCGGGTCAAAACTAGAACTTTTCAGGAGGGAGATTTGATGCTTCGGCTCATCCAAGATCAGACTGATATGCATAAGTTATCCCCACCTTGGGAGGGGCCTTTCGTGGTCAGCAAGAATCTGCACAACGGGTCATACTATCTGATCGATATTCGAGAACATAAGGACTCACGTACATCAGAGGAGGAGACCAACAGGCCGTGGAACATAGCTCATCTTCGGCCTTATTATACCTGAGCCATTGGTTCTACTTATGTACATATTACAATGATGTAAATATTAACTATAATAAACCGGAACCTTAGCTAAAGCGGGGTATCTGTTCTTTTGCATCATGTGTGGTTACACGGAGTTGTTCTAAAGTGGCTTCCGGTTTACCCCTTGAGTTCGCTTTGCTAAAAGCATCGTATTATATCACTTGGAGGATTGGTCGTGTCCGAACCAATACCATGCCTCTTGATAGGCGAGAGCCACCAGATCACTTGGGGACTTGGTCATGTCTGAACCAGTCATGCCTCTTGATCGGCCTAAGGCCACATAATCACTTGGGGGCTTGGTCGAACCCGAACCATGACCATGCCATTTGGTCGGCATAAATGCCACGGTTTCATTTGGGTACCTGGCTGACTAGAACCATAGTTACACCTAACGGGAGCTTGGTCGTGTTTGGCCATGGTAACGCCATTTGATCAGCTTAAATAAACCTTTTTTGGCAAATGGTTTTGTCATTGCTTTTGCTTCGCACTTTTCTTTGAAGTTTTTTTTTTGCTTTTTTTTGCGTTTTTTAAACCGACAAAGTTTTTTAACCAATCAATTGATGGAACACAGTTCACGTCAATCCGGAGACAATTTGCCCGGTTTGATCCTTGTTGTTAACATCCTCTTATGGAGTAGCACGGTGTTTATTATAACCCGGCACGGTTTACATGGTAAACCAACGTCATATATATATATATATATATATATATATATATATATATAGGAGCTGTTATCTCCTCCAACAGTGTGGGTTTGCAAAACTCCGCTTCAAGATTGGCCAAGCCAACTTCACACTCAACGATGTCAGAAGGTGTTTTGGAAAGTTCATTACCACAGGAAGAACAAATTATGCACGAAGGCATATCAACATCAAAGGTATCAGCTAGCCTATTACAAGGCAACATGGTGCCCATAATAATATAATTGTTTTTCACAAAGGAGAGGTAGTTTTAAAACCGGCTTCCGGTTCAAGCTTGGTCACCAGCCTGGCCTGATGGTTGTGGGTCATCCTACGCCGCTTCAGCCTCCGTTTCTCTACTCAGTGGCTGGAAATCCACAGTTGTCCAGTTGATTCCCATTAATGCTTGAAAAACAGCTTCATCATGGATCAGCAATGACGGGTCAATATCGGGAGCGTAAGTACGCTTACGGATTGGAGGGATCAGATTTTCCGATTCATGGATAGGTGCAGCTATTCGCTTGTTCTGACTGTCATATTGTGCTTGATAATGAGACAAGTCTGCTTCTTCAGCCAACTGACAAGCTAGCGGGCGTACCTCCCGGCTTATTGCTCGCAGATCTGGTTCACCAAATTCTGACCCGTCTTCCTTCAAGCTGGGATAGCCCTGAACCGCCTCAATAGGATCAAAATCCGGCACCCAGGCTTTTGCCCGGATTAAGGCATTGATTGCACTGGTTCGAGCAGCAGATTTCTTCAGCTCTTTAACCCGGGAAGGAAGCACTAACAGTTTCATCAGTGTAACTTGAATCAAAGTGGGCGCCGGTTTGTTATGAGATGCGGTACAGATGATCTGCTGGGCACCAGTATACAATTGTTCAACCAATGTATAGGCGGCTTTCAATTTCTTCCGCACATCTGACCCCAAGTGACCAATGCGTGTCCCTGAAATACCATAAAGGGTTAATAAACCGGCGACTCTGTAAGAAGGCAGAGCCAATTCAGAAGGCAAGCTGGCTTACCAAAGATAGCAGTGGTCATGGCATGCACGTGCTGCTTTATGCTGGTCAGTTCATTCGCCACTGGTTTTAGTGCAGCATCGGCATCCTCTGCTCGTTTGATCAAAGCGGACTTTTTAGTGGCCCAATCCGCCTGTTTCTTTTTGAAGTTCTCCTTAAGTTGTTCCATGGCGCTTAAAGCGCTGGCCAATTCCTCTTTTGCTTTGGAGGTTTCAGCCTGTTGGGTTTTCAGGTTTTCTTGGAGATCGGTGACTTGGTTTTCTTTCGTCTTCAGCTCCGCCTGCATGCATACAGATATATGCTTCAACAAATCGATATAAGGATTCAAGTACCAACCACATAACAAGTTATGCACTTAGCACTTGGGGGCTAATGCATATTCGATCTTCATCTTTCAATTGTTTACAAAGTCCCAAGATCAATACAAGTATTCAACTTGGCACTTGGGGGATAATGGCTATTTGCTCATATATATTCTGATGCGGCAGTTTCAATTACTTAAAGTACCGGTTTAACTACGCTAACTTGAACCTGCCCTTGGGGGCTACATCAGCGAATTTCAAAGCATCAAGATTTATAAAGTCCCGGTTTGAAAGAATATTGCAAACCGGCCCTTGGGGGCTAGGAGAGTCAGCAAGAATGGAAGCATACAAGCAGGAAGGAGCATATGGAAGTTACCTCATATTTATCTTTCATCATATTAACCAGACCGGCTTCATAGTCGCGACTGGTATACAGCCGGTTCAGATAGCCGGAATGGATATCTTGGGCGTTCAGAGCAGCATAAGTCGTCAGATCAGTGTTCCACTTTCCTTTGCCAAAGGCAGCAACTTCCTCCTTGGCAGAATGTTTGGATAAAGCGACATGATTGCTTGGCTCAGTATGGCCAGTGCTAGTAATGACAACCTCATCATCGTTGATACCGCCGGGTTGCACTGGAGCTGTTGGCTTGTCAGTAGGTTTTGCTGGACCGGTGGAGCTTTCAATCCGGATGGAACATGTGGGCTGATTGACAGGACCTGAGGTATCAGTAGGTCTCTCTTCAGCAATAGGATCATCATCCTGCTGCGGTGGATCGTTGGGAATATCCTCAGGAATAGCTGCTTCAACATTGGGTGTCTTGCCTGCTTCAAGAATGACATCTTCTTCGGGCGCTTTATCCAAACGGGCCTTCTTGCTTGGCCTAGGTTTGGCCCTGAGAATAATAATAAAATCAAATACGGCATATGTTCTAAGGCGATGTACTGCAAACATCACAAGAAGTATAGCTTACCCAAGCACCATTTTAAGCGGTGGGAGCTGAGTAGCCGATGACTCGACAGAAGAGGAGTGGGAAGTAACCTGGTAATCGGAGTCAGACGGATTAAGAGGTTGACGAAAGCAGCCCGCTTTAGGACAAGCACTAACAAGCAAATTAGAGACCTCTGAATGGCGTTTCCAAACCGGACTATTCGGTAAACCGGCGGAGGTAACTACCTAGCCGCTGTGCCGGGTTGTGCGACGAGCTTCGTGTTGTTGGGTCTTCATAAGAAATTTAGGATCCAAATAAGCAAGAGGATGAGAAAATTTAACTTTCCGGTTTGCCTGGCGGATTTTTTGTAAAGGCAAAGTTTCTGAATCGGAAGAGAGAATAATTACCTCTGCAACATCCGCGTGGCTGGCTTCAGCATCATCCTGACAAATATCATCATTAATAAGACGCATGAAAAATAAACCAAGTGAGTCAAGCTCTACCTCAAAGTCCGGATTATCCACATCATCATTAGGGGCCGGATTAGAAGATGCAGTGGTTCTTTTCCTGTGGGCAGTCTTCTTCACAACTTTAGTCTTTTGCCGAGTTGCTCTTTCCGGTTTGTCTGTTTTTTCTGGTTTCTCCTGTGACAGTTTTTTGCTCCAAAACGGATCATTGCCCTGATTACGCATACACTGATATTAAACAATGACCAGACATATCAATAACAGATTCAGCAAAGAGAAAAATTAAAGTCTTACAGCTGGCGGTTTATTGGTGGCGCAGAAGGGAAGCAGGACGGTTCTAGCGCAGACGTGTTCCGGTTCATTGAGCATCTTATTCACAGCCTCTGTGATTTCTTCATCGGAGAGCTGGATTTTTGAATGTCGCAGTGGGTCATCCACAGTGTCAGTATACTCGCACATCAAACCGGAGCGCTGACTAAGGGGTAGTATGCTCCATGATATCCAACAGCGAGCGAGATCAACCCCTGTTAAACCGTTGGCCATAAAGGCTCTGAGCTTTGACAGTTGGGGAGCATATTTGCTTCTCTCCTGGGCAGTCAATCTCTGAGGAAAAGGGTGTGTATTGCTGAGCCGCTCCGGACGAAAGCCAGGCAAGGGATTCTCACCAGCAGGGGAGGTGTCTTTGCAGTAGAACCATGTCTGATTCCACTCCTTGGGGTGACTGTGCAGCTTGGCGTGAGGGTATGTGACCTCTTTCCTTTTCTGAATCGCCACGCCACCCAACTCCGTATTAGAGCCATCAGTAAACTCGGTACGGCGGTTTAGATGGAAAAGGTCTCTGAACAATTCCACTGTGGGCTCCTCTTGAAAGAACACCTCACAGAGCACTTGGAAGTGACACATATTTGTAACAGAGTTGGGGCCAGTGTCTTGCGGATGGAGTTGGAAATCGGCTAAGACATCCCGGTAAAATTTAGAACCGGGCGGTTTAAAGCCCCGGGCTAAGTGATCTACGAAAACAACAACCTCTCCTTCTCGAGGTGTGGGAGGGAATTCTTTGCCAGGAGCCCTCCAATGGATGGTATCTTTGCTGCCTAAAGCGCCAATCAGGACTAAATCGTCCAGTTGATCCTCTGTGACGTGAGAAGGAACCCAATTGCACTCATATACTTTCTTGGCCATGATGGAATCTACAAGGTAGAAGATCCCGGTTCAAAAATGCATTTGATCAAGGTACGTTGGTATATGCACTGGTAAACCGGAGACAGAACTATCTGAACTAGAGTTTCATGAAGCAACCAACATCTGGCGGTTCAACAAGGGGACTAATGGCATATACCGGTTTGGAAAATTTTCTATAAGGTTAAACCGCCTGATCTAAGCATTAAAAAGCTGAGATTGCGGATGGACAGGTACGCAGAAACATGTTTCACAAGATTTCTTTACAACATTGGATCTGAAGCAAGTTCAGAAAAAAGATAAATACTTAGAGGTTCAAAGGAGCAGTACCGAACCAATGAGCAAAACATTCATATAGATCTATGGTTTGAGATGCATAAGTGAAGGCGAAGGTCAAACAACTATCATTGCACAGAGTAAAGACTTGCGGATTCATCCAAAGATCTATCGTATGAGCAAGAGGCAGACGATGAACACTAAAGAACTACGAAACCCTAGGCCAGATCTGCGGGGGAAAGGATAGAAGATTTACGGGAGCTGAGGAAGATGCGGAAGGTTGCCGCGGTGTTCTGGTGCGCTCAGGTTGATGCAGCGGCCAAGGATGAGGCAGAGGTCAACGGCGGCGGCGGAGCTCCGAGGCTGGCAACGCGAGGAAGACGAAGAAGGCACGGAAGGAGAAAAGAAATGACCCTTCTGTCCTATTTATAAGGCGAAAGAACATGAGTCAGGCGCGACAATCAAGGGGCCACAAAACGGAGCTGTCGCCTCGATTTTCGCCGATCTATTAAACAAAGAAACATAATGGATAGCTTCGTTATGACAGGTGACGTCACTCCGGCTTACAGCAATCAGAGAAGATGACATCATGGCGGTTTACCAATTTATAAGAAGATGTTGAAGGTGAAGCTTTTATTAAAGGATTGACATGAACCCGTTCAAATCAATCTGGGGCCTAATGTTGGGGATAATACTACTGGGCGTAAACCGGCCTATCTGGGCCGGGTTAACTTCGTCAGTAGTGAAGTATGTTAAAGCCTAAGAAGACAGAGGAGGGCTCAAGGCCCATGGTCGGTTCAAGGCCTGTAGCCGTAAATCGGCGTTAGTAGTTAACCTATATTGTAAGTTAGGAATAAGTAGAGACCAAACCGGACACATCTATGAGCCGGTATTGGGACTCCGTAAGCCGACGGGAGTCACCCGTGTATATAAGGGGACGACCCGGCGGCGGCTCAAGGACAACAGACAACAACTCGAGACATAGGCGAAGCTTGTTTGCTCCCTAGTCATCGAAAACCCAATCAATTCCATAACAACTAGACGTAGGCTTTTACCTTCATCGAAGGGGCCGAACTAATATAAACTCTCTTGCGTGCTTGTGTCCGCTTTAACCCCTTCAAGCTAACCCATCATGATGGCTCCACGACTAAGTCCTTTCTCTAGGACATCTGTCGTGACAAAACCACGACACCTACGCAACCGTATCATCTGATGCGCTACTTCTTTTGGAATATTAGAGGTTGCGGGCACTCGGGTCGTCGCACGCAACTTAGGGAGTATATCGCGCGCGAGAGGATTGACGTTGTGGCTCTTCAAGAAACGATCAAAGCGGATTTTACGTATCGCGATCTTGCAGCCTATGATCCTCTCCGCCGCTTCATGTGGGGCTGGGTCCCTTCCGCTGGCCATTCAGGCGGTCTTCTTCTGGGTTGTAATTCTGACGTATGTGATGTTGTAACCTGGGATGTGGGTGCGTTCTTCATTTCAGTCACCATTAAACATAGAGTCTCTCTCGCCTCCTGGGCGATCGTTTGTGTTTACAGGCCGGCCGATCACTCTCGCGCGGCCGATTTCCTAGGTGAAATCCAAGTCTTGGTCGGGGCCAAGCAAGCCTCTAACATCCCCATTGTCCTTGGGGGCGATTTTAACCTTATCCGATCGGACGCGGACAAAAATAACCGCAACATTGACTGGCCTAGGGTTTCCCTTTTTAACAATGCCATTGCAGCTTGCGCTCTTCGGGAAATTGCTAGGACAGGGGATAGATACACGTGGACTAACAAACAACTCAACCCGGTTCGGAGCGTCCTGGACCGTGTTTTCATTATGTCTGATTGGGAGATGCTTTTTCCCATGTGCACGCTGGTTGCTGAAACACACATTGGTTCTGATCATGTCCCATTGATCCTGGCCTCTGGGGAGGATAGGATCAAGCATAGTCCACGCTTCTACTTCAAAACAGGGTGGCTCGAGGTAGAGGGGTTCATTCCTATGCTCCTTGCGTGTTGGGAACAATCTAGGGCTGCGGCTGGGCGCTCCAGAGGTCCCCTGGAAATTTGGGTGAATGCTGCCAGGACCCTGCGTGGTTTCCTCCGAGGGTGGGGGGCAAACCATGATAGTGACGCTAAACGAGCTAGGGAAGCTCTTATCGAGGAAATCAAGGCACTTGACGCCCAGGCCGACTCTCGTTCCTTCTCGGAAGCAGAGTGGGCTAACCGTTACGCCCTTGAAAACCAAGTGCTTGCCATCCTCAGGGAAGAGGAGGAATATTGGCGCCGGAGGGGTGGCGTCAAGTGGATTACCAAGGGGGATGCTAACACGGGCTATTTCCATGCCTTCGCCAACGGCCGCAAGAGGAAATGTTCGATTCTGAGATTGCAATCGGACCAGGGGCTACTAGTCAGTCAAGCCAAAATCTCGCGGCACATCTACGACTTCTTCCTTAACCTGTTGGGAACAGCGGAAGAAAAGCCCCTGCGTCTCCGTGCAGACTTCTGGGGGGAAGAATCTCGTGTGTCGCAAGCCGAGAACGATGGCCTGGCCCTATCCTTCTCCACGAGGGAGATCGATGAGGCGCTTGGCTCGATGAAGACCGATACCGCGCCAAGGCCGGATGGCTGGCCGGTGTCTTTCTTCCGGCGGTTTTGGCCGGCGCTCAAGGACATTTTCTATGATATTATCAATGGGTTTGCGCTAGGCACAGTAGACATATCGCGCCTCAACTTCGGTGTCATTAGCCTCATCCCTAAAGTCAAGGGGGCGGACTCGATCAAGCAATACCGCCCCATCACCCTTATTAACGTGCCTTTCAAATTATGCTCCAAAGCTTACACTACGAGACTTGCCCCGGTTGCACAACGTGTGATCGACCATAGCCAGTCGGGTTTCCTCAAAGGCCGTAACATCCTAGAAGGTCTGGTAGTTTTGCAAAAGATCGTTCACGAGCTTAAGCGCACGCGTCAGCCGGCTGTGCTCTTCAAGCTCAATTTCGAGAAAGCGTACGACCGAGTGAACTGGGAGTTCATTCGCGAGGTGCTGACTCGGAAGGGATTCGAGTCGGGTTTCATTCATCGCATTATGCAACTTGTCTCGGGGGGACAGACTGCGATTGCAATCAACAGAGAAGTGGGGAACTTCTTTCGCAACAAACGAGGTCTCAGACAAGGAGATCCCTCCTCGCCATTGATTTTCAACTTTGTTGCCGATGCTCTCTCGGCCATGGTGAACAAGGCCAAGAACGCAGGCCATATTCGAGGTGTGGAGCCTCACCTTTGCCCTGGAGGGATCACCCACTTACAATATGCGGACAACACTCTGCTGCTCTTCGAGCCCGATGATCATAGCATAGCCTCGATTAAGCTCATCCTCCTCGCTTTCGAGATCATCTCCGGCTTGAAGATTAATTTTCTGAAGAGCGAGGTGATGGCCACTGGCATGGACAATCCCAGCGCCTCCCGCATTGCTAACCTACTTAACTGCAAACTAGGGAGTTTCCCAATTAAGTACCTAGGCCTTCCCATTTCGGACAAACACATTTCGACTCTCGAATGGGAACCACTATACGGCAAGGTGGCGAACCGGGCCAGCCCCTGGCGGGGCAGATTCCTTTTTCCGCGGCTAGGCTGATCCTGACGAACTCTAGTCTGTCCTCCCTGCCCTTGTTTACCATGGGCATGTTCCTGCTGGCTGATGGAGTTCACGCCAAGGTTGACACCCCTAGATCTAAGTTCTTTTGGGAAGGGACTGGGACAAAAAAGAAATACCACCTGATCAAGTGGGCGGCGCTTTGCCACCCCAAGAAATTCGGTAGCCTTGGGATCCTCAACTCCATACTCATGAATGTAGCTCTCCTTGTCAAGTGGATATGGAAACTCTCCCAGAATGAACAAGGGCTTTGGGCTGATATTCTTCGAGCCAAATACTTCCCCGATGGGAACTTTCTCACCTCCAAGGCGAAGGGATCGCCTTTCTGGAATGGGATTCAGGCGGTTAAGCCGGCCTTCACGCTTGGGGCCAAGTTCTGCGTTAAGAATGGGAACTCCATGAGATTCTGGCTCGACCATTGGCTTGGGGCGGAACCTTTATGGCGAAGCCACTTTGACATCTACCAACTAGCTATGGATGTTGAAATCCTGGTGGCCGACGCGCTTAGAACTAACCCTCCTGCCATAGCTTTCAAAAGACCACTCCTCGCCCATGAACGGTCAAGTTGGGATGGGCTCCTAACTGCCTTGCAGGGTGTCTCTCTCTGCCCTGAGGCTGACACGGTCTCCTGGTCCCTCTCAAGATCCGGCAAGTTCACGGTCCAATCGCTTTACAACAAGCTGACTGAGGGACCGACCCTTGACATAGCTAGGGGGCTATGGAAAGCGTCTATTCCTCTAAAGATCAAAGTGTTTCTTTGCCAATTATTCCGTGACCGCCTACCTTCGTCTAACAACATTGCCATTAGACACGGCCCTTCGGATGGGTCTTGTGCACTATGTGGAGCGCATGAAGATGCGAATCACATCTTCTTTCAATGTCACCTAGCACGGTTTGCTTGGAGTGCCGTCCGTGAGGCTTTTGCGCAAAACTGGAATCCCCAAACGGCTTCGGACCTACGTGGGATACTTCTCGCTCATAGAGGTAGCTTCGGGCGCGTGCTGTGGCGATGCGTAGGGGCGCTATGCTGGTCGCTGTGGACCACCCGTAATAAGATGACTATCGAACACAAGGTCCCTGCTCACCCTGCTGATATTATTTTCAAATGCCACTTGTTTCTTCGGACATGGACACCGTTGGGGAAACGGCGTGATGCAGACCGGATGATGGAGGCCATGGAGCGGATTCGCATGATTCAGATTGAAGCCGGACACTAATCCCCGCTCGTGGCGCTTTTTGGACTGGCTACCTCGTTCCTTTAGTTGCTATCTTTTCTATCAGGCTGAGGCCGGTTGCATGTTCCGTACTATGGGCTTCGATCCCTTTTAATTTCTGTTGAACTCTCTGTTTTTTTTCCCTGTTGGATGCTGCCTGTGGTGGGTTTTATTAATTTAAAGCCGGACGCATCGTGCATCTCCGTTCTAAAAAAACAAAAAAACTTAGTAGACACTTGCAGGCGAGAAGAAGTTGCTGTGCCCTCCAGCGTGAAGATTGGCCGCGGCATTGCACCTCTTCTCCTTCTCGAGCGCCTCTTCGGCCTTCCACGCTGCTTCAAATGGATCATGGAAGATGATCGGCGGCGGCGGCTTGTAAGTCCCCACGTCTTGGGCAATGGATGACTTGTCGTTCGTCGACTCTTCTGCTTCTTCATCGAGGAAGGTCCTAAGGAACTCCAGCTCGTCAGCTTCGAGCGGGACGATTTCTTCTGCAGCATCAGCGAAAAGCCCCTCTGGTTCCAAGTAGAAGTTCTGTTCGATGCTGTTAGTAGCTCCGACCGGGAGATTTTCCTCCGCTTGTGACCCGAGAAGCTCATCGATTGTGCAACAGAACCGGGCCATGTCGTCGTCAGCTTCAGGTACGGATTCATCCGGCAAGAAAACCGGTGCTGCAGCGGTGAACGACGATGTGGCAGGTGCCGGGTGAGGCTCGGCGGCGGCAGCGGTCGCTGGCCTCTTCTGCGCGTGCGTGCTCTGGGTCACGGCCTCCGGTTGCGGTTGTTGAAGCTTGTACGCCTCCGATTCCTGTCGGGCCGCGTCAGGGGCATGCTGAGCCAAGTGCATCTTGCAGAAGACCTTCACCCCGTCGCTGACGGTGGCCTCCGGCAGCAGGCACCGGTACTCCTCCATGACCCAGCCGGTGGACTTGCCCTTCTTCTTGAAGGACAGGTTCTTGACCTCGCCGACCTTGACTCCCGCGTGGCAAATCTCTTTGGTCTTCTGGATGGTCCATGTGCTGCCGCCGGCGCCGCGCACGCTCTGGAGCTTGCTCCCGTTCTTGCTCTTGCACGTGGTGAAGAAGAACCGGTCGCCGCTGCTGATGGCCTGCGGCACGGGCGCGTATCGGGCGGCCAAATCCTTGGGCTCGCAGCCGGAGATGTTGACGCGGTGGATGAGCTTGTCGACGCCGTGCAGCGTCTCGCCGGAGAGGAGGCGTGGCAGGTAGTAGGTGACGACCTCCACTTCCGTGGGGCTCAGCCGGTAGTGGTGGAAGACGTCGTCGACGTCGAGCCCCTCCATCCCGGCGGGCGGCAGCCCGATCTGCTGCTAGGGTTCTACGCTGGCTAGGAAAGGGCGGGCGACTGGGATTTGGGCGAGGTCGGAAGGTGTTGTGGGACGCGAAGGAGTTGTGTGCTGATATTTAAAGACGCTGCACTACGCGATGGAGGACGCGTCAGATTTCCCTTGTTCTGAATCCGACTATGTTCCCAGTTCAGTTTCCCGGCAGTTATCTGAAACTTGGCGTTCCCGTTTGCTTTCATTTTCTGAAAATTTGCGTCAATCCGATCTATGATAATCATTCACCGGGGTACACTATCAAAACCCCAGCTTTCCCATTCCATGATCTAAGTAAGACATGAGACTACTACACTTGTGCTTCAACGGCTGAAATTATCCCTTATCCCTTCATAAAGAATGACGTGATGGTCTTATCTTCTATATCTAAATAATTAGCCCCCACTAACTTATTCCACTTCTGAGCCCAGGCTTAGTTGTGCTCTCCTTGATGAAAAAAAAAATCAAAACAAATAATAGATAAATTCAAAAATTCCATTTTTTGTGTGTGGTAGATAATTTGATGCATGAGGTTCGCTTCAATGTTCAAATCATTTGAACATCTAAGAAACTCTCGGCAAAAAGACAAATTTGGGATATGTAAAAATGTTTACTGTTCACACACTGTTCTGATCTGATTTGTCTTTTTTTTTTGCTGAGAGCCGCTCAGATGTCCAAATGATCTAAAAATTAGAGCGAATCTCACGCATCAAATTATCTACCACACAATTTTTTCTGGATTTTTTTTAAAATTTCTAATATTTATTTTTATTTTTTTCTGGCCGGGTGCAAATGAGTGTGGGCACCGAAACGCCACACTCCTAACCGGTAATCCACTTCTGAGCTCAGGCTCGGCTGCACCCGCCCTGACGAAAAAATCAAAACAAATTCAAAAAATTCCATTTTTTGTGTGGTAGATAATTTGATGCATGAGGTTTGCTTCAATTTTCAAATCATTTGAACATCTGAGAAGCTCTCGGCAAAAAGGAAAAATTTGGGGTCTATAAAAATGTTTACTGTTCATGCACTGTTCTAACCCGATTTGTCTTTTTTCCTAAGAGCTGCTTAGATGTTCAAATGATCTAAAAATTAGAGCGAACCTCATGCATCAAATTATCTACCACAAAATAAAAATGAAAGTTCTTGATTTTTTTAGTATTTGTTTTGATTTCTTTTTACCAGGTGCAAATCCACTTCTGAGCACAGGCTCACTAACTATCTAAATAGTTAGCCCCCACTAACTATTGCTCTCAACATGCAAGCATGCCACATCATCACATTCATGCATGAGAAAAGGCATACCCTCACTACCATACCTCTCTCAACATGCAAGCATGCCACTTCAACATGACATGCATGAAACAAAGAGCCATCTCAGCATGCAAACATACATGAGAATTTTAATTTCATTATACAAATATAATAAAAAATATTACAACTATATAGTGATCAAATATAATAATAAGTTATAGCTTTTTATATTATTTCAAATATTTATGTTTCATACAACGAATCACATTGAAATATATTGCAAAATACCCCAGAACACTGTGTTGGGTATCATCTAGTTTATAAAAGACGCCGCACGTCCGTCCGCGGTGATACGCCCGCCGTGTATGTACGAATACGCGCACCCAACCCGCCGTATGCACGTCGGGTGATACGTCTCCAACGTATCTATAATTTTTTATTGTTCCATGCTACTATATTATCTATCTTGGATGTTTTATATGCATTTATGTGCTATTTTATATGATTTTTGGGTCTAACCTATTAACCTAGAGCCCACTGCCAGTTTCTGTTTTTTCCGAATTTCGCAGAAAAGGAATATCAAACGGAGTCCAATTGACCTGAAAATTTACGGAGATTATTTTTGGAAAATATAAAAAATACTGGAACGAAAAGATACCGGAGAAGTGTCTCGAGGCCACCACAAGGGTTGTCGTGATGGGCGCACGTCAGATGCCAAGGGATGACTAAAGAGAGGAGGAGGCTCGAGGGCACTGGTGGGCTCTAGAGGCGAGGTCGGCATGAACGAGCGTAGGACGCAAGACATACCCAGGTTCAGGGCTCTCCGGAAAGATAACACCCCTAGTCCTGGCAAGTGTGCTTTATACGTAACAGTACAGAGTTGCTCCTATAGCTGTATGGGAGAAGAGAGGGAAGGCAAGCCAAGGCTTAGGCTGTTCCCTCTCCTGAGGTGTGGCTAGTATGGTGGATCTGATGCGTGCTCTTGTTCTCGTCGTGCCCGTATGCATGAGGGCTCTAGGGGTTTTTTATAGGGCAACCCCCCAGGGGCACAATGGTAATATTACAAGGTCGTGGGGCCGGGTTGTCATCGTCCGAGAAGCCGGTGCTGGGACCTGTCGGGTGTCAGGGCTCGCCGGGTTCGGGCCCCATAGGCCTAGGGGCACTGTTTGCCATCTTGTCGATCGTCAGGGAGTGGCCGGGTTGAGTCTGCTACAGTGGCGCTCCGTCAGGTCACCGCTTGCTGACATCAGTAGTGACGACGGGTGTACTGTAGCCACGCCAGCCCTGGTCAGCGGGTAGGTGGTGCACTGTTGACACGCCCCGGCTGACTAGAGGCATGGGGGGCACTGTTGCCTTGTTCATCCTTGAATGAAGACTCGTCCCATCGTACGGCCGGGATGGGACAGGAGCTGACCTGCGGCCGGGTTGAGGAACACGCCAAAGGGGGAGCTGGATTGTTGGAGAAGTCTTGGCGTGCCTAGTTCGGCCGTCTTGTGCTAGCTGTTGGGGTCGGGTCGAGGAGTTCGGCCGTGTCGAGGGGCTTTGCCGGGTGGAGCAACCCGGCCAAGCGCGAGCCGGCTTGAGGGGCGTTGCTGGCCCCGTTGTTTTGAAAAGGATCCGGATTCCGTTGCCTGCCTGGGGTTCATCCCCCCGATAGTAGTCCCCGAAGCAGTGAAGGTCCGCCGTCTTCGGGTGGGAGGGCCTTTGCAGTCCCCCCCTGAGGAGGCGAATTTTGTGACCGTCGGGTCCGGCAACACCCACTGTGTGCCGGCTTCCAAAGCCGAATCGCGGCATCCTGGCTGGGGCGGGAAACCGAAGAGCCCGTCGAATCTTGAGGCAATCTTTTGGGCTTCACGCGGGCGCCACGTGGCGCCTGGAAGCCGGAGGGGCCTGACAGGCCACACGAGCGACAGGATAGGGCTACGCACTGGGGCCTGCCGCCGCGTGCCCTCAGCCCACGCGCGTGGATTTATTGTGGTGTCCGCAAGTCGGTTGCCATTCTCGAGGCAGTTATTGCGTGCGTACGTGCGCACTTATTGCGGGGAAGTGGGAGGGGCGAGCGCAAACAATCCCACTTCCCCATGTTTTGAATCGTGGCTTATAAATCAGGGGGAGGGGAGCGGTGAAAATCATTCTCGCTTGCGCTCCCCTGCCTCTTCATTCTCTCTCTGCTCCTTGCGGCCGCCGCGCGCTGCGATGCCCGCCGCTTCGAGCAAAGCTTCGTCACCACTCTTCTTGTCTCTTCTCCTGCTTCGTCTTGCCGATGGCACGGAAGGTGCTTCCTTCAGGCTCATGGATGGGCTCGGCCATCACCGAGGAGGACATCACGTACCTCCGCTCCACCAGGCGCTTGCCGAGGGAGACAGAGATCGCAGCATGCCTGCCGAGGGGCGAGCGGGAGACGCGGCCGGAGGGGAGGGAGCGCGTGGTGTTCTACCCGCACTTCAAGCGCGGGTTTGGCCTTCCCGCGAGCAGCTTCTTCCGCAACTTCCTGGAGTTCTTGAGGCTCCAGCCCCATCATCTTGGCGCGGGCGCCATTCTGCAGCTCTCCGGCTTCATTACCCTCTGCGAGGGGTACCTGGGGGTCGAGCCCTCAATTTATC
Organism: Triticum aestivum; assembly: GCF_018294505.1. Lineage (NCBI taxonomy): Eukaryota > Viridiplantae > Streptophyta > Magnoliopsida > Poales > Poaceae > Triticum > Triticum aestivum. The sequence continues at coordinate 177,350,970 of NC_057812.1, forward strand.
TTTGGAGGCGCTTCTTTGCGTTGAAGCAGCATGGACCGAAGTGTTGGAAATATGCCCTAGAGGCAATAATAAATTAGTTATTATTATTATATTTCATTGTTCATGATAATCGTTTATTATCCATGCTAGAATTGTATTGATAGGAAACTTAGATACATGTGTGGATACATAGACAACACCATGTCCCTAGTAAGCCTCTAGTTGACTAGCTCGTTGATCAATAGATGGTTACAGTTTCCTGACCATGGACATTGGATGTCGTTGATAACGGGATCACATCATTAGGAGAATGATGTGATGGACAAGACCCAATCCTAAGCCTAGCACAAGATCGTGTAGTTCGTTTGCTAAAGCTTTTCTAATGTCAAGTATCATTTCCTTAGACCATGAGATTGTGCAACTCCCGGATACCGTAGGAGTGCTTTGGGTGTGCCAAACGTCACAACGTAACTGGGTGGCTATAAAGGTTCACTACAGGTATCTCCGAAAGTGTCTGTTGGGTTGGCACGAATCGAGACTGGGATTTGTCACTCCGTGCAAACGGAGAGGTATCTCTGGGCCCACTCGGTAGGACATCATCATAATGTGCACAATGTGATCAAGGAGTTGATCAACGGAACGAGTAAAGAGACTTGCCGGTAACGAGATTGAACAAGGTATCGGGATACCGACGATCGAATCTCGGGCAAGTATCGTACCGCTAGACAAAGGGAATTGAATACGGGATTGATTGAATCCTCGACATCGTGGTTCATCCGATGAGATCATCGTGGAACATGTGGGAGCCAACATGGGTATCCAGATCCCGCTGTTGGTTATTGGCCGAAGAGGTGTCTCGGTCATGTCTGCATGGTTCCCGAACCCGTAGGGTCTACACACTTAAGGTTCGATGACGCTAGGGTTATAGGGAAAGTATGTACGCGGTTACCGAATGTTGTTCGGAGTCCCGGATGAGATCCCAGACGTCACGAGGAGTTCCGGAATGGTCCGGAGGTAAAGATTAATATATAGGAAGTATGGTTTTGGCCACCGGAAGTGTTCCGGACATCATCGGTAGTGTACCGGGACCACCGGAGGGGTCCGGGGGTCCACCAGGTGGGGCCACCAGCCCCGGAGGCCTACATGGGCCAATAGTGGGAAGGGACCAGCCCCTATGTGGGCTGGGGCGCCTCCCACCAAGGCCCAAGGCGCCTCCAAGAGGGGAAGGGGGCAAACCCTAGGGCAGATGGGCCCTAAGGCCCACCTCAGGTGCGCCTCCCCCTCTCCCCCTTGTGGCCGCCACCCTAGATGGGATCTAGGGCTGCCGCCACCCCTAGGGAGGAAACCCTAGGTGGGGGCGCAGCCCTCCCTCTCCCCCTATATATAGTGGAGGCAAAGGGGCAGCCCAACACATGAAGTTCCTCCCCTGTTGGCGTAGCCCTACCCCTCTCCCTTCTCGTCTCTCGTAGTGCTTGGCAAAGTCCTGCTGGAGTCCCGCGCTCCTCCACCACCAACATGCCGCCGTGCTGCTGTTGGATGGAGTTTTACCCAACCTCTCCTTCTCCCCTTGCTGGATCAAGGCGTAGGAGACGTCACCGGGCTGTACGTGTGTTGAACGCGGAGGTGCCGTCCGTTCGGCACTAGGATCATCGGTGATTTGGATCACGACGAGTATGAATCCATCAACCCCGTTCACTTGAATGCTTCCGCTTAGCGATCTACAAGGGTATGTAGATGCACTCTCCTTCCCCTCGTTGCTAGATTACTCCATAGATTGATCTTGGTGATGCGTAGAAAATTTTAAATTTCTGCTACGATCCCCAACAGTGGCATCATGAGCTAGGTCTATGCGTAGTTTCTATGCACGAGTAGAACACAAGTTGTTGTGGGCGTCGATTTTGTCAATTCACTTGCCGTTACTAGTCTTATCTTGATTCGGCGGCATCGTGGGATGAAGCGGCCCGGACCGACCTTACACGTACTCTTACGTGAGACTGGTTCCACCGACTGACATGCACTAGTTGCATAAGGTGGCTAGCGGGTGTCTGTCTCTCCCACTTTAGTCGGATCGGATTCGATGAAAAGGGTCCTTATGAAGGGTAAATAGAAATTGGCATATCACGTTGTGGTTTTCGCGTAGGTAAGAAACATTCTTGCTAGAAACCTATAGCAGCCACGTAAAAACTTGCAACAACAATTAGAGGACGTCTAACTTGTTTTTGCAGCATATGCCTTGTGATGTGATATGGCCAAAAGGATGTGATGAATGATATATGTGATGTATGAGATTGATCATGTTCTTGTAATAGGAATCACGACTTGCATGTCGATGAGTATGACAACCGGCAGGAGCCATAAGAGTTGTCTTTATTTATTTATGACCTGCGTGTCAACATAAACGTCATGTAATTACTTTACTTTATTGCTAAAGCGTTAGCCATAGTAGTAGAAGTAATAGATGACGAGACAACTTCAAGAAGACACGATGATGGAGATCATGATGATGGAGATCATGGTGTCATGCCGGTGACAACGATGATCATGGAGCCCCGAAGATGGAGATCGAGAGGAGCAAAATGATATTGTCCATATCATGTCACTATTTGATTGCATGTGATGTTTATCATGTTTTACATCTTATTTGCTTAGAACGACGGTAGCTTAAATAAGATGATCCCTCACTAAAATTTCAAGAAAGGTGTTCCCCCTAACTGTGCACCGTTGCGAAGGTTCGTTGTTTCGAAGCACCACGTGATGATCGGGTGTGATAGATTCTAACGTTTGAATACAACGGGTGTAAGCCAGATTTACACAGCAAAAACACTTAGGTTGACTTGATGAGCCTAGCATGTACAAACATGGCCTCGGAACACGAAAGACCGAAAGCTCGAGCATGAGTCGTATAGAAGATACGATCAACATGAAGATGTTCACCGATGTTGACTAGTCCGTCTCACGTGATGATCGGACACGGCCTAGTTGACTCGGATCATGTTTCACTTAGATGACTAGAGGGATGTCTATCTGAGTGGGAGTTCATTAGATGAACTCAATTATCATGAACATAGTCTAAATTGTCTTTGCAAATATGTTGTAGATAAATAGCTCATGTTGTAGCTCCCTGTTTCAATACGTTCCTAGAGAAAGACCAAGTTGAGAGATATTGTAAGCACTGATGCGGGTTTGGTCCGTAGTCCGAGGAGTGTCCTCACTGCTACGCAGAAGGCTTACGTCTTTGATGCACCGCTCGATGTGCAAACCCCTACAACGTCGTCTGTGGATGTTGTGAACACCAGACAGACACATCTTGATGACCACTTGATAGTTTAGTGCACCATACTTTACAGCTTAGAATCGGGATTCCAATGACGTTTTGAACGCCATAGAACATATGAGATGTTCCAAGAGCTGAAATTGGGATTTCAGGCTCATGCCCGTGTTGAGAGGTGTGAGACCTCTGACAAGTTCTTTTGCCAACAAGATGGAGGAAAATAGCTCAGCTAGTGAGCATGTGCTCAGAATGTCTGGGTGCTACAATCACTTAAATCAAGTGGGAGTTAAACTTCCAGATAAGATAGTGATTGATAGACTTCTCTAGCCACTATCACTAAGCTACTAGATCTTCGTGATGAACTATGACATGCAAGGGATGGAGTTGATCCCGGAGCTGTTCACGGTGCTTAAGACCACAAAAGGTAGAAATCAAGAAGGAGCATCAAGTGTTGGTGGTTTAATAAGACCACTGGTTTCAAGAAGGGCAAGGGCTAGAAGGGAAACTTCATGGATGGCAAATCAGTTGCCGCTCCAGTGAAGGAACCCAAGGTTGAACCCAAACCCGAGACTAAGTGCTTCTATTGTAAGGGGAACGGTCACTGGTAGCGGAATTACCCCAAATGCATGGTAGATAAGAAGGCTGGCAACTTCAACAAAGTATATACGTGTTATTAATGTGTACCTCGCTAGTACTCCTGGTAGCACCTGGGTATTGGATACCGGTTCAGTTGCTATTACTGTTGACTTGAAGCAAAAGCTACGGACTAAACGGAGACTGGCTAAGGGCAAGGTGATGATGTGTGTTGTAAGTGTTTCCCAAGTTGATGAGATCACCATCGCACGCTCCATCTGCCTTCGGGATTAGTATTGAACCTAGATAAATGTTATCAGGTGTCTATGTTGAGCATGAATATGATTAGATCATGTTCATTGCAATACGGTCATTCATTTAAGTTAGAGAATAATGGTTATTCTGTTTACATGAATGATACCTTTCATGGTCATGCACCCTATGTGAATGGTTCATTGAATCTCGGTCGTGGTAATACGCATGTTCACGCCAAAAGATGTAGAGTTAATAATGATAGTACCACTTTCTCGTGGCACTGCCGCTTAGGTCATATTGGCGTAAGATGCATGAAGAAACTCCATGTCAATGGATGTTTGGAGTCACTTGATTTTGAATCACTTGACACATGCGAGCCATGCCTCATGGGCAGGATGACTAAGACCCCGTTTTCAGGTACAATGAAACGGGCAAGTGACTTGTTGGAAATCATGCATGCTGATGCGTGTGATCCAATGAGAATTGAAGCGTGCGGTGGATATCGCTATTTTCTCATCTTCACTGACGATTTGGGTAGATATAGGTATATCTACCTAATGAAGCACAAGTCTGAAACGTTTGAAAAGTTTAAGCGATTTCAGAGTGAAGTTAAGAATCATCATAACAAAGAAGATCATGTTCCTACGATCTGATCAAAAGGGGATTTTCTAAGTTATGAGTTTGGCAAATCACTTAAGACATTGTGGAATTGTTTCACAGTTGAAGCCACCTGGAACACCACAGGGTAATGGTGTGTCCGGACGTCGTAATCGAACATTATGAGATATGGTGCGATCTATGATGTCTCTTACCGATCTACCGTTTTCATTTTGGGGTTATGCGTTAGAGACAGCTGCATTCACTTTAGATAGGACACCATCTAAGTCCGTTGAGACGACATTGTATGAACATTGGTTTGGCAAGAAACCAAAGTTGTCATTTCTTAATGTTTGGTGCTGCGATGCTTAAGGCTTCAGCCAGAGAAGCTCGAACCCAAAGCGGACAAACACATCTTCATAGGATACCCAAAGGTGACAATTGGGTATACCTTCTATCTCAGATCCGAGGGAAAATTGTTTGTCGCTAAGAACGGGTCCTTTCTCGAGAAGGAGTTTCTCTTGAAAGAATTGAGTGGGAGGAAGATAGAACTTGATGAGGTTGTCGAACCTTTATTTCAACCAGAGAATGATGCAACACAAAAAGATGTTTTCTGTGGCACCTACGTCTGTTGAATAGGAAGTTAATGATAGTGATCATGAAGCTTCGGATCAAGTTGCTATCGAACCTCGTAGGTCGACAAGGATATGTACTACTCCTAAGTGGTACGGTAATCTTGTCTTAGATATCATGTTGTTAGACAACAATGAACCTACGAGCTATGGAGAAGCAATGGTGGGCCCATATTCCGACAAATGGTTAGAAGCCATGAAATCCGAGATAGGATCCATATATCAAAACAAAGTATGGACTTTGGTGGACTTGCCCGATGATCGGCAAGCCATTGAGATAAATGGATCTTTAAGAAGAAGACAGACGTGGGCGGTAATTTTACCGTCTATGAAGCTCGACTTGTGGGAAAGAGTCTTTTCACAAGTTCAAGGAGTTGACTACGATGAGAATTTCTCACCCGTAGCAATACTTAAGTCCGTCAGAATCATGTTAGCATTAGCTGTATTTTTCGATTATGAAATCTAACAGATGGATGTCAAAGTAAGTTTTCTTACCAGTTTTCGTAAGAAAAAGTTGTATGTGATACAATAAAAGGTTTTGTCGATCCTAAGGATGCTAAAAGGTATGCTGGCTCCAGCGATCCTTCTATGGACTAGAGCAAGCATCTCGGAATCGGAATATATGCTTTGATGGAGTGATCAAAGCTTTTAGGTTTATACAATGTTTGCTAGAAAGTTGTATTTACAAGAAAGTGAGTGGGAGCACTACAACATTTCTGATAAGTATATGTGGATGACATATTTTTGATCCGAAATAATGTAGAATTTCTGGAAAGCATAAATGGTTGTTTGAAGAGTATTTTTTCAAAGGAAGACCTGGATAAAGCTGCTTACATACTGGGCATCAAGATCTATAGAGATAGATCAAGATGCCTGATGATACTTTCAAAGAACGCACACCTTGACATGTTTTTGAAGGAGTTCAGAATAGATCAGTCAAAGAAGGGGTTCTTACCTGAGTTGTAAGGTGTGAAGTTGAGTAAGACTCAAAGCTTGACCACGGCAGAAGAAAGAGGAAGGACGAAGGTCATCCCCTATGCTCTTGTCATAGGCTCTATACGGTATGCCATGCTGAGTACCATACCTGATGTGTGCCTTGCCACATGTCTGGCAAGAGGGTACAAAGGTGATCTAGGACTGGATCACCAGATAGCGGTCAAAATTGTCCTTAGAGGAATAAGGAAATGTTTCTCGGTTATGCAGGTGATAAAGAGTTCGACGTAAAGAGTTACGTCAATGCAAGCTTAACACCTATCCGGATAGCTCTGAGTGGAGATACCGGATACGGATAATGGAGCAATAATTTGGAATAGCTCCAAGTGGAACGTGGTAGCAGCATCTACGATACGACATAAAGTTTTGCAAAATACATAGGGATCTGAATATGGCAAGACCCGTTGACTACAACCTCTCTCACAAACATAACATGATGAAACCCAGAACTCTTTGAGTGTTTATCACATAGTGATGTGAACTAGATCATTGAGTCTAGTAGACTCTTGGATGTTGGTCACATGGCGATGTGACCTGTGAGTGTTAATCACATGGCGATGTGAACTAGATTATTGACTCTAGTGCAAGTGGGAGACTGTTCGAAATATGCCCTAGAGGCAATAATAAATTAGTTATTATTATTATATTTCATTGTTCATGATAATCGTTTATTATCCATGCTAGAATTGTATTGATAGGAAACTCAGATACATGTGTGGATACATAGACAACACCATGTCCCTAGTAAGCCTCTAGTTGACTACCTCGTTGATCAATAGATGGTTACAGTTTCCTGACCATGGACATTGGATGTCGTTCATAACGGGATCACATTATTAGGAGAATGATGTGATGGACAAGACCCAATCCTAAGCCTAGCACAAGATCGTGTAGTTCGTTTGCTAAAGCTTTTCTAATGTCAAGTATCATTTCCTTAGACCATGAGATTGTGAAACTCCCGGATACCGTAGGAGTGCTTTGGGTGTGCCAAACATCACAACGTAACTGGGTGGCTATAAAGGTTCACTACAGGTATCTCCAAAAGTGTCTATTGGGTTGGCACGAATCGAGACTGGGATTTGTCACTCCGTGTAAACGGAGAGGTATCTCTGGGCCCACTCGGTAGGACATCATCATAATGTGCACAATGTGATCAAGGATTTGATCACGGGATGATGTGTTACAGAACGAGTAAAGAGACTTGCCGGTAACGCGATTGAACAAGGTATCGGGATACCGACGATCGAATCTCGGGCAAGTATCGTACCGCTAGACAAAGGGAATTGAATACGGGATTGATTAAATCCTCGACATCATGGTTCATCCGATGAGATCATCGTGGAACATGTGGGAGCCAACATGGGTATCCAGATCCCGCTGTTGGTTATTGGCCGGAGAGGTGTCTCGGTCATGTCTGCATGATTCCCGAACCCGTAGGGTCTTCACACTTAAGGTTCGATGACGCTAGGGTTATACGGAAAGTATGTACGTGGTTACCGAATGTTGTTTGGAGTCCCAAATGATATCCCGGACGTCACGAGGAGTTCCGGAATGGTCCGGAGGTAAAGATTAATATATAGGAAGTATGGTTTTGGCCACCGAAAGTGTTCCGGACATCATCGGTAGTGTACCGGGACCACCGGAGGGGTCCGGGCGTCCACCAGGTGGGGCCACCAGCCCCGGAGGCCTACATGGGCCAATAGTGGGAAGGGACCAGTCCCTATGTGGGCTAGGGCGCCTCCCACCAAGGTCCAATGCGCCTCCAAGAGGGGAAGGGGCAAACCCTAGGGCAGATGGGCCCTAAGGCCCACCTCAGGTGCGCCTCCCCCTCTCCCCCTTGTGGCCGCCACCCTAGATGGGATCTAGGGCTGCTGCCACCCCTAGGGAGGAAACCCTAGGTGGGGGCGCAGCCCTCCCTCTCCCCCTATATATAGTGGAGGCAAAGGGGCAGCCCAACACATGAAGTTCCTCCCCTGTTGGCGCAGCCCTACCCCTCTCCCTCCTTGTCTCTCGTAGTGCTTGGCGAAGCCCTGCTGGAGTCCCGCGCTCCTCCACCACCACCATGCCGTCGTGCTGCTGCTGGATGGAGTTTTACCCAACCTCTCCTTCTCCCCTTGCTGGATCAAGGCGTAGGAGACGTCACCGGGCTGTACGTGTGTTGAACGCGGAGGTGCCGTCCGTTCGGCACTAGGATCATCGGTGATTTGGATCACGATGAGTACGACTGCATCAACCCCGTTCACTTGAACGCTTCCGCTTAGCGATCTACAAGGGTATGTAGATGCACTCTCCTTCCCCTCGTTGCTAGATTACTCCATAGATTGATCTTGGTGATGCGTAGAAAATTTTAAATTTCTGCTACGATCCCCAACACGAAGGCCGGGGAGATGTCCGACTACGGGGCGGGCGTCATCTACAAGCGGACGGGCGGGGGATTCCCCAAGATGTCATTGGAGGATTCTGCCAAGAAATGGCAGAACTCCTTCTTCTACGCCGCAACCTTGGCGCGGACCGCATCAACCTGCCGCCCTTTGTCGACGCACCATCGAGGGCGAAGGAGAACTGGAACTACTACCCCCGGCACCCGTCGCAGGAGATCCTCAACCTGTGCCAGCGGGTGTCGGAGATGAGGGAGCGGGAAGGGCTCACCAGCACCGACCTCATTATTGCTTTCATTAGGCACCGGGTGCTGCCGCTGCAGCAGCGCACCCACATCATCGGTCAGATGACCGGCCTCCAAGACCCCAACCGCATGTTGAACTTGCGCCTGGGGGCAGACCAGGTCGCCCGCCGGGTTAATGACATCTCCACGGCCAGGCTGCGAGGGGATTGGGAGTTCGGAAAACCTCCATACAGCCAGGCGAACCCGGCACCCGTGGTGAGTCCCTGGTCTCCGTACTTCTCCGCTGCACATCTTCTTGTTCGTCCCGACGCAACGCGGGAGGTGCTCCTGAACGCCATCCGGCATCCGTATGACCAGGCGCCAACGCAGGTGGTGCGTGCTACATCTTGAGCATGCGTTGGTTTTCCCTTGAAGAGGAAAGGGTGATGCAGCAAAGTAGCATGATTATTTCCCTCAGTTTTTGAGAACCAAGGTATCAATCCAGTAGGAGACTACACGCAAGTCCCCTAGTACCTGCACCAAAAAACAATAACCTCGAAACCAACGCGATAAAGGGGTTGTCAATCCCTTCACGGTCACTTACGAAAGTGAGTTCTGATAGAGATAATAAGATAAATATTTTTGGTATTTTTGTGGTATAGATTGGAAAATAAAGATTGCAAAATAGATAGTAAACTAGAATTGTAGATTGGAAACTTACATGATGTAAAGTAGACCCGGGGGCCATAGGTTTCACTAGTGGCTTCTCTCAAGATAGCATGTATTACGGTGGGTGAACAAATTACTGCCGAGCAATTGATAGAAAAGCGCATAGTTACGATGATATCTAAGGCAATGATCATGAATATAGGCATCATGTCCATGACAAGTAGACCGAAATGATTCTGCATCTACTACTATTACTCCACACATCGACCGCTATCCAGCATGCATCTAGAGTATTAAGTTCATAAGAACGAAGTAACGCATTAGGCAAGATGACATGATGTAGAGGGATAAACTCAAGGAATATGATATAAACCCCATCTTTTTAGACTCGATGGCAACAATACAATACGTGTCGTTTCCCTTTCTGTCACTGGGATCGAGCACTCCAAGATTGAACCCAAAGCTAATCACTTCTCCCGTTGTAAGAAAGATCAATCTAGTAGGCCAAACTAAACCGATAATTCGAAGAGACTTGCAAAGATACCAAATCATGCATATAATAATTCAGAGAAGAATCAAATAATATTCATAGATAATCAAGTTCATAAACCCATAATTCATCGAATCTCAACAAACACACTGCAAAAAGAGTTACATCGAATAGATCTCCAAGAATATCAAGGAGAACTTTGTATTGAGATCCAAAGAGAGAGAAGAAGCCATCTAGCTAATAACTATGGACCCAAAGGTCTGTGGTAAACTACTCACACATCATTGGAGAGGCTATGGTGTTGATGTAGAAGCCCTCCATGATCGAATCCCCCTCTGGCAGATCGCCGGAAAAGGCCCCAAGATGGGATCTCCCGGGTACATAAGGTTGCGGCAGTGGAAATGGTGTTTCGTGGCTCTCCCCGAAGGTTTCAGGGTATACGAGTATATATAGGCGAAAGAAGTAGGTCGGTGGAGTTGTGAGGGGCCCACGAGGGTGGGGGGCACGCCCTCCTATCTTGTGGCCGCCTCGCTGCTTCCTTGACGTCGACTCCAAGTCTCATGGATCACGTTTGTTCCAAAAATGATCCTCGCGAAGGTTTCATTCCGTTTGGATTCCGTTTGATATTTTCTGCGAAACACCGAAATAGGCAAAAAACAGCAATTTGCATTGGGCTTTCGGTTAATAGGTTAGTCCCAAAAATAAGATAAAAATGTATAATAAATCCCATTAAACATCCAAGACAGATAATATAATAGCATTGAACAATCAAAAATTATAGATACGTTGGAGACGTATCAGTGCGGGCCAGCTCGGAGGAGCTCGTGGCCCACGAGGAGGAAGTGGAGGAGGAGGCGGCCGCCGATGCCGGCGCAGGGCACCTTGCGGGTAAGTTCGTCTTCCATATTTCTTGAATTGCCGGGCGCGAGGCAGCGCGGGGGGTGCTGACGCGAGTTGTTGATGTAGTGGCGGGGAAGGCGGCGGCGCGTCTGGCGCCGAGTCGTCCTGTGGGGCGACGGCGGCGAGTCAGCCGCATGGGAAGGACAACATCGTGCCCCGAGCCCCGGCCGTGAAGCGCGCGGCGAACCCAGCCGCCGGCGCGAAGTCGCCCACCAAGAGGAGGCGCGACGCTCCACAGGCGAGGCCGGCGAGACCCACCGTTCCGGTGGTGCCTGGGTAAGTTCCCTCTTTGTTGAATTTGAATGGCTGAGCGGCTCTGGTTGCTTCTTGTTTGTTTACTGCATTGGGCTTCAGGTCGCCGATCTCACTGGCGCTAGCGTCTACGGACTCTGCGTCCACCGAGGGTGCCGTGTTTCGGACGACCCGAACCAGTGTCGTTGATCGGGACGAGGAGGTGGCTGACCCGGACCTCGGCCTGGACCCGGCCGACACCGAAGGCCTGGCCTGGAGGGACCGGAACAAGGCCGAGGAGGAGCTGGAGGCGGCATCGGCCCAGGCCTGGGTCAATGTTGTGGTGACGTGGGCGTGAGCCAGCATGGCCCGAGATGCCGGCGGTGATGGTCTTCATGCCATCGTCGGAGGGGGAGTGCAGCCGAGGTGGCCGTGCGGACACGATGGACCTCGACCGGGAGGTCGTGGTAGTTGGGGATGACACCCCACCGCGGACCGACGAGGTCGAGCGGGCGGGGGCCGAGGGAGGCGACAGTGACGTCATCTTGGAGGTGGTGTTGCGGACGGCACCGGAAGGAGCGCCTCGGGCGCCAACGGGCGGGGCACCACTAGTGGCGGCACCACAGGCTACTCCGGTTGTTGAGCCATAGAGGGTGCAGGAGAGGGCGCCGGAGAAGGCACCAGCCGCGGGAGAGGTGGTAAGCGGAGAGTGCGCCCTGGTGCCCAGACCAGGGGGCGCCGGGCCGTCGGGTTGCAATCGGCTCAGGGCGGGACCAACGAGATCTTCATCGGGCCCCCGACCCAGGAGGAGGCGGCGATGGCCGCCGTGAGCCGGCGCCTACGGGGGCGGATGGACAGGATCCAGGCCTTCGCCCAGGCCGAGGTGGAGCAAACGCGGGAGCTGGAGCGCACCGTGTTCGTAAGTTCTCCCTTGTCTTGTGTTTTCTTTTTTCTACTTCTTCTGGGTGGGGGCACGCTAGCGCACTCACTAGTTGTAGCCCCCGAGATTCGGGCCAACTGTGTAACAGTTGGGTCAAATCTTCAATGATGTCTTGTGCTGATCGTTGCTCCTTACAGCAACTGGACTCCTTTCCGGGTCAGCGTCTTCAACCGGCTTCTGGAGAAGCACCGGCAGCTCAAAGAGCAGCTTGCCGCCAAGGAGGAGGAGCTCCGCGTTTCCGCGGGTATTTTAATCATATGTTCTTTTTAGTGGGGGCACGCTAGCGCACCCACTGGGTGTAGCCCCTGAGATTCGGGCCAACTATGTAGTAGTTGGATCGAATCTTAAAGTGGTTCTTTGTTTCTGAGTCTTTCTTTTGCAGCCGAGGTGTCGTCTTGGAGGACCCGGCTGATCCGACCCGGCTTCTATTACGACCGGCTCATTGCCGACGCCGGTCGGCTTGGGACCGAGGTGGCGGAGGCGAAGGCGGAGGCGATAGGAGCCCGGCAGGCGCTTGATGAAGCCGGTCGGCTGCAGGAGCGGCTGGAGGGCGACAAGAGCCTGCCTGAGGCCGAGGTGGAGCGCCTCAAGGCGGAGGCCACCAAGGTCGTGGAGGCACAACGGGCCCTTGCCGAGGCCGACCAGCAACGCGGCAAGCTAGCCAACGACAAGGGCTAGCTCCAGGCCAAGGTGGAACGTCTGAAGGCACTAGGGGCCGCGACGGAGGAGGCCCATCAGGCGGAAACCCGTCGCCGCAAGGATCCCGAGAAGGCAGCTGAGGCTAAGGATGCTGAGCTGAAGGTGGCCCCCAAGGTCGCCGACTTGGAGAAGACGCTCCAGGAGCGTGACCACACCATTGCCCGGGAGTGGCGCGGTACGTTGCTTGAAGCTCAGCACCTGGAAGAGTCCTTCTCCAGTAAGTGCTTTCCTTGGGTTCTGCCGGGCTGGGATGCCGGCTTCTTCCTCTTGGTGACTGATCTGACTTGCTCTTATTTTCGACAGGAGCCTTCCCGGAGACGCGCCAGCTGGCGGAGGAGGCTGTCCACTTTCAGTGAGACCCGCAAGGAGTTATGGGCTCCAGGACCGACCCGGAGGTGGCTTGGACCTTCCCGGAGATCGTGACCGCCGCCGAAGCTCGTCTGCGAGTCTTGACAGAAGATAGGGCGGCTCTCTGAGTCCGGCACGGCGATGACGGCGTCCCTTTGGCTGGGCTCCATTGCACCGAACAGCTTCACGCGGTTGGCACGGTGGTTGGAGGTGGGCCCAGACCGGCTCCACGAGTGGCGTGTTTCTGCCGCCCGTGCCGGTGCTAAGATGGCGCTCAGGTTCATGATGCCTTGGTGTCCGGATCTGGCGCTGGACGTGCTGATGGGCCAGTGAGCCGGCGCGGAGAACTAGCTGCGGGCGGAGGCCAGGAGGATCGCAGCCCGCGCCAGCTATATTGTTGGGTTCGCCATTCACGATGAGTTCCAACCGGAGCGGATGGAAGATGGCAGAGTTGTTCCTGCTGACGACTTTGGCCTGCTTCTGAACGACCCGGAGGGCGGCTCCGAGGAGACGGGCATCTACGGCGATGTGGATGCTGGGAAGGAAGACGCCGGCACCTCGGCGAACCCAGAGGCCACCGAGGGGAGCCGGCAGCTGCGCGATGATACGTCTCCGTCGTATCTATACTTTTTGATTGTTCCATGCCAATATTCTACAACTTTCATATACTTTTGGCAACTTTTTATACTATTTTTGGGACTAACATATTGATCCAGTGCCCAGTGCCAGTTCCTGTTTGTTGCATGTTTTTTGTTTCACAGAATATCCATATCAAACGGAGTCCAAACGGAATAAAAACTGACGGAGATTTTTTTTGGAATATATATGATTTTGGGGAAGAAGAATCCACGTGAGACGATGCTCGAGGGGCCCACGAGGTAGGGGGAAGCACCCCAGGGTGTCAGACGTGCCCCTGACCCTCGTGGCCACCCTGTAAGGCGGTTGGTGCCCTTCTTTCGCCGCAAGAAAGCTAATATCCGGATAGAGATCGTGTTAAAATTTCAGCCCAATCGGAGTTACGGATCTCCGGGAATATAAGAAACGGTGAAAGGGAAGAATCTGAGAACGCAAAGACAGAGAGAGACAGAGAGACAGATCGAATCTCGGAGGGGCTCTCGCCCCTCCCACGCCATGGAGGCCATGGACCAGAGGGGAAACCCTTCTCCCATCTAGGGAGAAGGTCAAGAAAGAAGAAGAAGGAGGGGGGCTCTCTCCCCCTCGCTTCCGATGGCACTGGAACGCCGCCGGGGGGCCATCATCATCACTGCGATCTACACCAACACCTCCGCCATCTTCACCAACATCTCCATCACCTTCCCCCCTCTATCTACAGCGGTCCACTCTCCCGCAACCCACTGTACCCTCTACTTGAACATTGTGCTTTATGCTTCATATTATTATCCAATGATGTGTTGCCATCCTATGATGTCTGAGTAGATTTTCGTTGTCCTATCGGTGGTTGATGAATTGCTATGATTGATTTAATTTGCTTGTGGTTATGTTGCTGTCCTTTGGTGCCCATCATATGATTGCGCGCGTGGATCACACCCTAGGGTTAGTTGTATGTTGATAGGACTATGTATTGGAGGGCAAGAGTGACAGAAGCTTCAACCTAGCATAGAAATTGATGCATACGGGATTGAAGGGGGACCAATATATCTTAAAGCTATGGTTGGGTTTTACCTTAATGAACATTAGTAGTTGCGGATGCTTGCTAATAGTTCCAATCATAAGTGCATAGAATTCCAAGTCAGGGATGGCATGCTAGCAGTGGCCTCTCCCACATAATACTTGCTATCGGTCTAGTAAAGTAGTCAATTGCTTAGGGGCAATTTCACAACTCCTACCACCACTTTTCCACACTCGCTATATTTACTTTGTTGTTTCTTTACTGAAACAGCCCCTACTTTTTATTTGCGTACTCTTTATTATCTTGCAAACCTATCCAACAACACCTACAAAGTACTTCTAGTTTCATACTTGTTCTAGGTAAAGCGAACGTCAAGCGTGCGTAGAGTTGTATCGGTGGTCGATAGAACTTGAGGGAATATTTGTTCTACCTTTAGCTCCTCGTTGGGTTCGACACTCTTACTTATCGAAAACTGTTGCGATCCCCTATACTTGTGGGTTATCAAGACCTTTTTCTGACGCCGTTGCCGGTGAGCAATAGCGTGGGGTGAATATTCTCGTGTGTGCTTGTTTTGTTTATCACTAAGTAATTTTTATTTGCTGTTCTTAGTTGTTCTTTATCTTTATTTATGGATATGAAACACGAAATACCAAAAAAATTAGGTGTACTTGCTACTCATGGAGATGGGGTAAGTCCTAAAACCCTCGATCCTCGTTATGTGAAAGATATTAAGTACTACTTTGATAATACTGAGAAAACCCCATTCAAATTTATAATGGGAGACACGTTGGATCAACGTGAATACTTTAGGGATTATCGTTTGACACAAAAAGGGAAACTATTATGGGATCAATTTATTATGTTGCGTTGGTATGCCTGGAGTCTATGCTTGAGATATGATTATACTTGTTGCTCTAGGATGAATTCTCCACACCTCCCATTTTCATGCAAATTTAATGATAATGAAACCTTGGCTTCTTATGCTAGAGGTATTTATGATTACTATGATGTGGAACAAATAGAAGAATTTGTTGCTTTTATGGGTGCTTATGAAATTGAATCTATGTTTAAAGAGTTTGATGATATTGATGATGCTTGTTATAGATCTGAAAATTTGGCTATCCTCAAATATTGCTATGATAATTATGAATACAATTATGAAATTAATGCACTTATTAAGAAAGTCTCCGCTGTCCAAGAAGAGACTAATATTTTGCAGGAATCTATGGAAGAAGAAATTGATGAAACTATGAGCTCATTGGATGAAAAAGATGATGAGGAGAGCGAAGAACAAAAGGAGGAAGAGCAGATTGATCACCCGTGCCCACCTTCTAATGAGAGTAACTCTTAAACTCATTCATTGTTTAATTCCCCTTCGTGCTTACCGAAGGATGATTGCTATGATGACTGTTATGATCCCTATGATTCTTTTGAAATATCCCTTTTTGGTGATGCTTGTGGCCAAGATGCCAATATGAATTATGCTTATGGAGATGAACTTGCTATAGTTCCTTATGTAAAACATGAAATTGTTGCTATTGCACCCACACATGATAGTCCTATTATCTTTTTGAATTCTCCAAACTACACTATATCGGAGAAGTTTGCCCTTATTAAGGATTATATTGATGGGTTGCCTTTTACTGTTACACATGATGATTTCAATGAATATAATATGCATGTGCTTGCTGCTCCTACTTGCAATTATTATGAGAGAGGAACTATATCTCCACCTCTCTATGCTTCCCACATGATAAAATTGCAAGAAACTGTTTATACTATGCATTGGCCTTTACTAGGTGTGCATGGATTGTTCTTTTATGACATGCCGATGCATAGGAAGAGAGTTAGACTTCGTCATTACATGATATATGTTACCTTGTGCTCACCACTAAATTACAAATCATTGCTAATTAAAATTGGCTTTGATATACCTTGGGATCCGGGTGGATTCATTACTTGAGCACTATATGCCTAGCTTAATGGCTTTAAAGAAAGCGCTGCCAGGGAGACAACCCGGAAGTTTTAGAGAGTCATTTATTTCTGTTGTGTGCTTTTATAAAGTTTAGAAATAAAAATAATGTGCCAAGGTTTGCCTTTAGGATGTTTACATTTGCTTGATGGTTTGTATGGTGCAGGACAGAAACTTTAGCTGTAGTGAGCGATCTTACATTTTTAGCTGGAACGTCAAATGGTTCTGATTCTTTTAGAAATGTCTTCCTGTACAAATTGTTTATTTTCCTAATTTTGGCAGAATTTTTCAAGTATCATAAGTATGGTGAATGTTCAGATTGCTACAGACTGTTCTGTTTTAGACAGATTCTGTTTTTGATGCATAGTTTGCTTGTTTTGATGAAACTATCAATTTATATCAGTGGATTAAGCCATGAAAAAGTTATATTACAGTAGACACAATGCAAAAACAAAATATGAATTGGTTTGCAATAGTACTTAGAGTAGTGATTTGCTTTATTATACTAACGGATCTTACCGAGTTTTCTGTTGAAGTTTTGTGTGGATGAAGTGTTCGATGATCGAGAAGGTCTCGATGTGAGAAGAAGGAAGAGAGGAAAGAGCTCAATCTTGGGGATGCCCGAGGCACCCCAAGTAAATATTCAAGGAGACTCAAGCGTCTAAGCTTGGGGATGCTGGGAAGACATCCCCTCTTTCTTCAACAAGTATCGGTATGTTTTCGGATTCGTTTCGTTCATGCGATATGTGCAATCTTGGAGCGTCTTTTGCATTTAGTTTTTTCATTTTTCTTTTATGCACCGTGCTGTTATGAGATAGTCCTTGGTTGATTTATAGAATGCTCTTTGCACTTCACTTATATCTTTTGAGTATGGCTTTATAGAATGCTTCATGTGCTTCACTTATATCATTTGAAGTTTGGATTGCATGTTTCTCTTTACATAGACAACCGCCATTTGTAGAATGCTCTTTTGCTTCACTTATATTTGTTAGAGAACGGGCATATCTTTTTTAGAAAGAATTAAACTCTCTTGCTTCACTTATATCTATTTAGAGAGATGACAGGAATTGGTCATTCACATGGTTAGTCATAAAGTCCTACATAAAACTTGTAGATCACTGAATATGATATGTTTGATTCCTTGCAATAGTTTTGCGATATAAAGATGGTGATATTAGAGTCACGCTAGTCGATTAATTGTGAAATTGAGAAATACTTGTGTTTAGGTTTGTGATTCCCGTAGCATGCATGTATGGTGAACCGTTATGTAACGAAGTCAGAGCATGATTTATTTATTGATTGTCTTCCTTATGAGTGGCGGTCGGGGACGAGCGATGGTCTTTTCTTACCAATCTATCCCCCTAGGAGCATGCGCATAATACTTTGTTTCGATGACTAATAGATTTTTGCAGTAAGTATGTGAGTTCTTTATGACTAATGTTGAGTCCATGGATTATACACACTCTCACCCTTCCACCATTGCTAGCCTCTCTAGTACCGCGCAACTTTCATCGGTACCATAAACCCACCATATACCTTCCTCAAAACAGCCACCATACCTACCTATTATGGCATTTCCATAGCCATTCCGAGATATATTGCCATGCAACTTCCATCATCATAATATACATGACTTGAGCATCATTGTCATATTGCTTTGCATGATCGTAAGATAGCTAGCATGATGTTTTCATGGCTTGTACATTTTTTGATGTCATTGCTACGCTAGATCATTGCACATCTTGGTACACCGCCGGAGGCATCCATATAGAGTCATATCTTTGTTCTAGTATCGAGTTGTAATATCGAGTTGTAAGTAAATAAAAGTGTGATGATCATCATTATTAGAGCATTGCCCCGGTGAGGAAAGGATGATGGAGACTATGATTCCCTCATAAGTTGGGATGAGACTCCGGACTTTACAAAAAAAAAGAGGCCAAAGAAGCCCACCAAAAAAATAAAAAATAGAAAATAAAAAAATAAAAAAATGAGAGAAAAAGAGAGAAGGGGCAGTGCTACTATCCTTTTTCCACACTTGTGCTTCAAAGTAGCACCATGTTCCTCATATAGAGAGTCTCTTGAGTTATCACTTTCATATACTAGTGGGAATTTTCATTATAGAACTTGGCTTGTATCTTCCGATGATGGGCTTCCTCAAATGCTCGAGGTCTTCATGAGCAAGCAAGTTGGATGCACGCCCACTTAGTTTCAGTTAGAGCTTTCATACACTTATAGCTCTAGTGCATCCGTTGCATGGCAATCCCTACTCACTCACATTGATATCTATTGATGGGCATCTCCATAGCCTGTTGATATGCCTAGTTGATGTGAGACTATCTTCTCCTTTTTGTCTTCTCCACCATCATATTCTATTCCACCTATAGTGCTATGTCCATGGCTCACGCTCATGTATTGCGTGAAAGTTGAAAAGGTTTGAGAACGTCAAAAATATGAAACAATTGCTTGGCTTGTCATCGGGGTTGTGCATGATGTGAATATTTTGTGTGGTGAAGATGGAGCATAGGGATGGCAATGGGGATAATCCCCTATGGGGATACCTAGAACATCCCCATCCCCATCCATTTCCTATCATCCCATCCCCATCCCCGTTTACATGACTGGGGATGAAATTTCCCCATACCCATGCCCCACTGGGGAACAGGGCCCCATTAGGGTCCCCATCCCCATAAACAAATACTCATATACATAATATGACACCCTATGATCAACATACATACATGGTGTTGTCCTTGTCCTGCTAATGCCTATCTAGGTCGTATTGACTTCTTGGTCATGGTGGCAGCTGAGGTGATGATGTGAGATAGGTTTGAGGTTTTTTAGAGCTTTTTTGTTTTTGCAAGTTTGTTTCTGAATATTTTAAGGTTGACCGTAGTATCACAGTTACTAACCGGGTCCCCGATGGGTATTGGGTCTGGGGAATAGGATATCATCTCCATCCCCGTTGTACCCTATGGGGAATAAAATAGTTTGGTTAATATCCCCATGGGGATGTTTTTCGCCCATCCCCACCCCCTAATAGATGAAATCCCCATGGGTTTGGCGGGTATGGGGCCCCGTTGCCATCCCTAATGGAGCATAGTCAGACTATATGATTTTGTAGGGATAACCTTCTTTGGCCATGTTATTTTAAAAGACATGATTGCTTTATTAGTAGGCTTGAAGTATTATTGTTTTTATGTCAAATGATATACTATTGCTTTGAATCACTCGTGTCTTAATATCCATGCCATGATTAGATTACATGATCAAGATTATGCTAGGTAGCATTCCACATCAAAAATTATCTTTTTATCATTTACCTACTCGAGGACGAGCAGGAATTAAGCTTGGGGATGCTGATACATCTCCATCGTATCTATAATTTTTGATTGTTCCATGCCGATATTCTACAACTTTCATATACTTTTGGCAACTTTTTATACTATTTTTGGGACTAACATATTGATCCAGTGCCCAGTGCCAGTTCCTGTTTGTTGCATGTTTTTTGTTTCGCAGAATATCCATATCAAACGGAGTCCAAACGGAATAAAAAATGACAGAGATTTTTTTTGGAATATATATGATTTTGGGGAAGAAGAATCCATGCCAGACGATGCTTGAGGGGTCCACGAGGTAGGGGGCGCGCCCCAGGGTGTCAGGCGCGCCCCTGACCCTCGTGGCCACCCTGTAAGGCGCTTGGTGCCCTTCTTTCGCTACAAGAAAGCTAATATCCTGATAGATATCGTGTTAAAATTTCAGCCCAATCGGAGTTACGGATATCCGGGAATATAAGAAACGGTGAAAGGGAAGAATCTGAGAACGCAAAAACAAAGAGAGACAGAGAGACAGATCCAATCTCGGAGGGGCTCTCGCCCCTCCCACGCCATGGAGGCCATGGACCAGAGGGGAAACCCTTCTCCCATCTAGGGAGAAGGTCAAGGAAGAAGAAGAAGAAGGAGGGGGCTCTCTCCCCCTCGCTTCCGGTGGCGTCGGAACGCCGCCGGGGGGCCATCATCATCACTGCGATCTACACCAACACCTCCGCCATCTTCACCAACATCTCCATCACCTTCCCCCCTCTATCTACAGCGGTCCACTCTCCCGTAACCCACTGTACCCTCTACTTGAACATGGTGCTTTATGCTTCATATTATTATCCAATGATGTGTTGCCATCCTATGATGTCTGAGTAGATTTTCGTTGTCCTATCGATGGTTGATGAATTGCTATGATTGATTTAATTTGCTTGTGGTTATGTTGCTGTCCTTTGGTGCCCATCATATGATTGCGCGTGTGAATCACACCCTTGGGTTAGTTGTATGTTGATAGGACTATGTATTGGAGGGCAAGAGTGATAGAAGCTTCAACCTAGCATAGAAATTGATGCATACGGGATTGAAGGGGGGCCAATATATCTTAATGCTATGGTTGGGTTTTACCTTAATGAACATTAGTAGTTGCGGATGCTTGCTAATAGTTCCAATCATAAGTGCATAGAATTCCAAGTCAGGGATGACATGCTAGCAGTGGCCTCTCCCACATAATACTTGCTATCGGTCTAGTAAAGTAGTCAATTGCTTAGGGGCAATTTCACAACTCCTACCACCACTTTTCCACACTCGCTATATTTACTTTGTTGTTTCTTTACTTAAATAGCCCCTACTTTTTATTTGCGTACTCTTTATTATCTTGCAAACCTATCCAACAACACCTACAAAGTACTTCTAGTTTCATACTTGTTCTAGGTAAAGCGAACGTCAAGCGTGCGTAGAGTTGTATCGGTGGTCGATAGAACTTGAGGGAATATTTGTTCTACCTTTAGCTCCTCGTTGGGTTCGACACTCTTACTTATCAAAAACTGTTGCGATCCCCTATACTTGTGGGTTATCACGCGACCCGGCGCTGGGGATGCTTGAGGCTGCCCTGTTTATCTCAATAGAAATTTCTGCTAGGTAGCAGGTCCACCCACCCACTGGGGGTTTTTGGGTGTAATGAACTTTGGCGTTGGGCCTATTTTAAATTTGTGATGTATACATTTCGTGAATGTTTGCACCTTTGCTTTTCGTCTTTTGAGTCGTTTTCTTGCGACCTTCCCCTCTTGGGCCTCCCTCCCGCGAGTCTGACGGCCGAGGCTCCGGTCCGTGACAAGGAGTTCGGCCATTGAGAGGAGTGCGCGGTACTTAGGAGTTTGAAACGTTGAGCGCGAGCGAAACACCCACTGGGCCGGCTAGCGGCAATCCGCAAAGCCGGTTGGCGAGCAACCGATCGTGCGGCAACTTGAAGTGTCGGGGCCGGGTTGTGCAGTCCGGCGGTCCTTGACTTAGTATTCGTGACGCGCTGGTGCTTTGGCCCATTTTGCTTGCCGGACGACAGCCAAAGCCGGTTCTGAGCCCCAAGAAGTGCTAAGGAAGGCGGCGGGTGGTGACCAAGCTGGCAAGCCCCTGAGCCCCCAGGTCGAGCAAGTCGAACGGGTGGTGGGGTTGGTTTAAGAGAAGAAAATGCATAAGTGTGGGAGACACAATAGCTTGGTCGGGAAGGGCATCCCCCGAGTGTCGTTCGGGGACTCCATAGTTTTCATATGATTACAAAAGACAGCGATACATATGTGCACACGGCTAACTGTAAAACGGGCGGATGAGTGCTGCGTTCCATGGCCGGATTGTTTCTTCGCCGGTGGTGTCTCTCTTGCGCTTGTTTGACTTGCAGGCATCAATGAGGTAGCAGGCGTTGCAGTCGCACAAGGCCTTGCTGAAGATGAAAGGGCCTTCCCATGGGGGAGACAGCTTGTGCTGGCCGGCTTGCTGCTGGACGAGTCAGAGGACGAGGTCTCCCTCACGGAATGCGAGGGGCTTGATCTTCTTGCTGTGGTAGTGCCTCAGGCCTTCCTGGTAGATGGACGGCCGGCTAAGTGCCAAGAGGCGTGCTTCTTCGAGTAGGTAGACACCGTCTTCATGGGCTTCTTTGGCTTGAGCTTTAGTGTACATCACGAAGCGCGGTGAGTCGAACTCGACGTCGGTCGGGATTACGACTTTGGCTCCATAGACAAGGAAGAATGGGGTGAACCTGGTCGACTGGTTTGGCGTGGTGCAGAGGCTCCAGAGGACCGCTGGCAACTCGTCGAGCCAGCTGCCCGGCGAGCGGATGACCGGCTCGACAAGTCGCGGCTTGATGCCGGATAGGATGAGGCCGTTGGCCCTCTCGACCTGTCCGTTGGACTGTGGGTGTGCCACAGAAGCCAGGTCGAGGCGGATGCCGGGGACAGAGAAGTATTGCGCCAGCGCGCCCTTCGCGAAGTTGGTGCCGTTGTCCGTGATGATGTTGTTCGGCATGCCGTAGCGCACCGGTCTTTGACGAATCGGGTGGCTGTTGGCCCGTCCAGCTTCTTGATCGGCCTTGCTTCGATCCACTTGGTGAACTTGTCCATCGCCACCAGCAAATGCGTTATGCCGCCTCGGGCGGTCTTGAAGGCCCCCACCATGTCGAGTCCCTAGACCGCGAAAGGCCAGGCGATCAGGATCCAGAGTGCCGAGGATGGCTAGTGGTTGTGCTTGCTGAAGCGCTGGCATCCCTCGCACTTGAGGACAAGCGACTCGGCATCTTGGAGGGTCGTAGGCCAGTAGAAACCATGGCGAAAAGCCTTGGCTACCAAGGACCTTGAGGCGGCATGGTGCCCGCACTTGCCCTGGTGTATGTCGAGGAGGATCTCAATGCCCTTGTCTTGCTCGACGTAGCACTGAAACACGCCGGTAGAGTTACGCTTGACGAGCTCGTTGTCGATGATGCTATAGGCGGATGCCCGGCGCTACACTTGTCGGGCCTCGGTCTCGTCCATGGGGAGAACCCCGTTCTCCAGAAACTCTGATATGGGTAGGGCCCACGATGGAGCCGTCACTACGGCGAAGACGACCACCAAGGCGGGTTCTGGGGCAGTGGCCTCTGAGCTGGAGGCAGCAGCCCCTGGGTCGGGGATGGCGGCGACCGTGTCGAGGACGACGACAGCCAGGTCGAGGATGACGGGGCCCAGGTTGATGGCTGCAGCCCCCGAGACAGGTCCAGCAGTCTCCGGGCTGGGTTGGGCAGCCCCCGGGCCGGGATCGACAGTCCCCGAGCCGGGTTCGCCAGCCCCCGGCCAGGTTGAGGCGCGCCCGGTATCTCCGGAATGAGGATGGACTCGGAGTCTGGGGACGGGTTGATGGACGGCTTGTGTAGGTGCTCGAGGGAGACGTTGGACGGGACGGACTGCCGGGACGAGGCGATCTTGGCGAGCGTGTCGGCGGCCTCATTTTCCACATGCGGAACATGGAGGAATTCACAGCCTACGGAAAAACCAGACAGCTTTTGGACGAGGAAGCGATAGCTTGCCATGTTGGAGTCGCGGGCGTCCCACTCGCCAGAGCACTGGTGCACCACCAAATCCGAGTCGCCATAGCATAGTATGCGCTGGATACCGAGTTCCTTGGCAAGCCAGAGGCCATGCACAAGGGCTTCGTACTCGGCGACATTGTTGGAGGCCGCGAAGTGGATCTGGAGTGCGTACCGAAGCCGGTCGCCCTTCGGGGAGGATAGCACGATGCCGGCCCATAGGCCAAGGCACATCTTGGAGCCGTTGAAGTGCATACGCCAGTGCGTCGAATCCGGCGGGGGTGGCAGGTACTGGGTCTCGGTCCAGTCGATGAGGAAGTCGGCCAGAGCTTGGGACTTGATCATTGTGCGGGGCTCGTAGATGATGGTGTGGCCGACTAGCTCGAGTGCCCACTTGGCAACCCGGCCAGAAGCGTCCCGGCACCCGATGATCTCGCCGAGGGGGGCCATGCTCACCATGGTAACAATGTGCTCTTGGAAATATTGCTTCAACTTCTTGGCGGTGAAGTACACTCCATAACACATCTTCTGGTAGTGTGGGTAATTCTGCTTGGAGGCAGAGAGCACCTCGCTCAAGTAGTAGACCAAGCGCTGGACGGCTTGGATATTGCCCCTCTCCGGTCGCTCGACCACAATCACTGTGCTGACCGACCGCGAGGTGGCGGCAATGTAGAGAAACAACAGCTCCTTCTCAGCTAGTGCGGCCAGGACGGGTGCAGTGGAGAGCATGCGCTTGAGGTTCCAGAAAGCTTCATCTGCCTGGTCGCTCCATTCGAACGGCATCATCTTCTTCATCAGCTGATACAAGGGCAAGGCCCTCTCGCCCAGCCGGCTGAGAAACCGGCTGACTGACGCTAAGAAACCGGTGAACTTCTAGACATCGCGCAACCGAGCCGGCTTGCACATGCACTCGATGGCCTTGATCTTCTCTGGGTTTGCCTCAATGTCGTGCTTCAAGACGAGGAAGCCGAGTAGCTTTCCGGCTGGGACACCGAAAACACATTTCTTCGGGTTGCGCTTGACTTGGTATTCGCGCAGGTTGGCGAATGTTTCCTTCAGGTCATCGAGTAGCGTGAGGTGCTGCTTGGTCTTCACCATGATGTCATCCACATAAACGTGGATGTTGCGGCCGAGTTGCGGCAACAAGCATTTCTCCATGCAGCGTTGGAAGGTGGCGCCGGCGTTCTTCAGGCCAAATGACATGGTGATGTAGCAATACACCCCAAAGGCCCTGATGAAGGACTACTTCAGGGCATTGTCTGGTTCCAGCATTATCTGGTGATAGCCGAAGTAAGCATCCAGGAAGGATAGGAGCTCACAGCCGGCGGTAGAGTCAATGAGTTGATCGATCTGCGGGAGGGCGAATGGATCCTTGGGGCAGGCCTTGTTCAGGCTGGTGTAGTCGATACACATGCGCCAGGTCTTGTTCTTCTTCAGGACGAGGACTGGGTTGGCCAACCACTTGGGGTGAAACACTTCCATGATGAAGTCGGCCGCCAAAAGCTTGGCGACCTCTTCACCAATGATTCTTCTCTTCTCCTCAAAGAAACGTCGTAGGGGTTGGCGGACAGGCTTGGCATCCTTGCGGGCATGGAGTTTGTGCTCGGCGTACTTCCTCAGGATACCCGATATGTCCTTTGGGGTCCATGCGAAGATATCCTGATTCTCACGGAGGAAGTCGACGAGCTTGCCTTCCTATTTGCTGTTGAGGCGGGTGCCTATGACAACATACTTGCTGCAGCTGGGGTCTTCCGGGTTCAACTTCACTTTCTTGGTCTCCTTGGAGGGCTTGAACGAGGCCACGTCGACCGGCTCCTCGGCCGGAACCGGCACAGCCGACATCTGGCTGGCCAGGGCGACGATTCGGTCGAGCTGGCGCCGCTCTTCGGCTATGACCAGCGACTCGACCAGTTTGGCGCCGTCTCAGGCGCACTCCAGGGACATGCGGTAATCGCCAGTGATGGTGATGAGGCCCCTCGGACCCGGCAGCTTCATCTTCAGTTAAGCGTAGTGGGGGATCGCCATGAACTTGGAGAGAGTAGGCCGGCCCAGCAGCGCGTGATACGCGCTGGACAGATCCACCACCTCGAACCAGAGCAGCTCGCGCCGGAAGTGGTCGCTGGTGCCCAACAGGACATCGAGCCGGATTCGGTCGATCGGAGAGCAGGAGAGGCCGGGAACGATGTTGTGGAAGATCGTCCGGGTCGGCTCCAGGTCCTTGGCCTCGAGGCCGAGCTTGGTCATGGTGTCGCAGTAGAGGATGTTGATGCTGCTGCCGCTCTCGATGAGAACCCGGGAGAATATGCACGTGCGCCGGGGCGCGACAATGGTAGGGTTGAGGACGAGGGTGTAGCCACCCAGGTTCGACATGACTGCTGGGTGGTCTTCCCAGGTCCAGGTGACCGAGCGTTCCGACCAGTGCATGTATTCTGGCTTGGCCGGGATGACGGTGTTCACCTCCTACCGGAGCAGGCGCTTGCTACGCTTGTCGTCACCGAGGCTGGTGAAGACAACATAGGCCGTGTTCTGGGCATGGTAGACATCATCGCACATCGCGCCGCCAGCCGGGGGCGATGGAGGAGGCGGAGGCGGCTTCCCTGCTCCCGGAGCCGGGGCCGGAGGAGGTGGGATGTCGCCCCTCATGATGCGCTTGGTGATGGCGCACTGCCGAAGCGTGTGCATGGACGGCCTCTGATACGTCTCCAATGTATCTATAATTTATGAAGTATTCATGCTATTATATTATCAACCTTGGATGTTTTATATGCATTTATATGCTATTTTATATGATTTTTGGGACTAACCTATTAACCTAGTGCCCGGTGCCAGTTTCTGTTTTTTCCTTATTTTTGAGTTTTACAGAAAAGGAATATCAAACGGAGTCCAATTGACGTGCCAATTTTTGACGATTTTTTATGGACCAAAAGAAGACCCCGGAGTAAAAGAGTTGGGCCAGGAGAGTCCCGGGGCATCCACGAGGGTGGGGGCGCGCCCACCCCCCTCCCCCAGGCGCGTGGGCCTGCCTCGTGGATGCCTCGGGCACCTCCTTGACGTGAGACCGACCCCAAAAATTCCTATAAATAGAGAAACCTCAAAAAATTAACCTAGATCGGGAGTTCCGCCGCCAGAAGCCTCCGTAGCCACCGAAAACCAATCTAGGCCCTCTCTGGCACCGTGCCGGAGGGGGCCATCATCACCGGAGGGCATGGAGGAGGATCCTGGAAGGGCCATCATCACCATGAAGGCCAAGGACCAGAGGAGGGACCTCTCCCCATACAGGGGGAGGCCATGGAGGAGGAAGCACAAGGGGGGGAACCTCTCCTCCTCTCTCTCGGTGACACCGGAGTGCCATCGAGAGGGGAATCATCGCCGCGGTGATCGTCTTCATCAACATCACCATCCTCATCTCTTTTACGCGGTCCACTCTCCCGTACCCCGCTGTAATCCCTACTTGAACATGGTGCTTTATGCCACATATTATGATCCAATGATGTGTTGCCATCCTATGATGTTTTGAGTAGATATCCTTTGTCTTTGGGTTGATTAATGATCTAGATTGGTATGAGTTGTATGTTTTACTTTGGTGTTGTCCTATGGTGGCCTCCGTGTCGCGCAAGCATGAGGGATTCCCGCTGTAGGCTGTTGCAATACGTTTATGATTCGCTTATAGTGGGTTGCGTGAGTGACTGAAACACAAACGCGAGTAAGGGGGTTGTTGCGTATGGGATAAAGAGGACTTGATGCTTTAATGCTATGGTTGGCTTTTACCTTAATGATCTTTAGTAGTTGCGGATGCTTGCTAGAGTTCCAATCATAAGTGCATATGATCCAAGAAGAGAAAGTATGTTAGCTTATGCATCTCCCTCATATGAAATTGCAATAGTGATTACCGGTCTTGTTAACAATTGCCTAGGACAATTCCGCACACCGATCCACCATTATTCCACACTCGCTATTTATAATATTTAGTAATATATTCTAACTTTATGATAACAACACCTACTTTCATATTTTAGCTCTCCGATATCATACAAAGTTATACACTTCATACCCACAACGTAGTTTTATCTCTTGTTGCTAGTTGGAAGCAAACGTTCGGTGTACGTAGAGTCGTATCAGTGGCAGATAGGGCCTGAGAGAATATTGATCTTACCTTTAGCTCCTTGTGGGTTCGACACTCCATACTTATCACTTCCACCTTTGGAAATTGCTACGATGATTCCTTGCACTTGGGGATTATCAAGCTCTTTTTTGGCGCCGTTGCCGGGGAGCAATAGCGTGGGGTTGATATTCTCGTGTATACTTGTTTTCTTTCTTCACTAAGTAGATTTTGTTTTTTCTTTTTGTTTTTGTTTAATTGTGGGTGAAACATACAAAAAAATTAACAATGAAAGTACAAAAAAATTACTTGCCTCTCATGCCTAAAAAGTTTTTCAAAAAGAGAAGTGATTGGAAAGTTATGCATTGAAGAAGTGAGGGTCGACCTTGAGCACTTGTGTTCATGCTCACGGAAACAATGTAGAATTTTTCATGGAAGTTTCTTTTGTAAATAATTATCTCCTTATATATATATATATATACATTGTATTATAAAAATAATATGCCAAGCCTTGGTTTTAGGATGATTAGATTGCTTGCTTACTATGTGCAGAACAAAAACAGAAACTTTGGCTGTAGCGCGTGATTTTACATTTTTTACTGGAAAGTCAAATGGGTCTGAAACTTTTTGCACGCTACTTATGTAAATTTTTTCCAAATTTCAAAATTTATTTCATAATTTTTGGAGTTACAGAAGTTTACTAAACCTCCAGATTACTATAGACTGTCCTGTTTTAGACAGATTCTGTTTTTCGTGTGTTGTTTGCTTATTTTGATGAACCTATGGGTAGTGTCAGGGGGTATGAACCATGGTGAAGTTGGAATACAGTAGATATAGTTCTAATATGAAATTGGAATGAGTTTGAAACAGTACCTAAAGGTAGTGATTTGCTTTATTACCCCGCACAATGATAAAATCCCAGGCACTCGTGGACTTCATCAATGATTGGACGGAGTTACAGGAACCAGAAGAAAAACCGGATAATACATATTGGACTATTCATTTTGATGGGTCCAGACAGTTGGAGGGCTCGGGGGCTGGAGTCATACTAAGTTCCCCACGAGGTGATAAGTTTTGTTATGTCCTCCGTTTAATGTTCCCTTGTACTAACAATGCAGCTGAATATGAGGATTTACTCCACGGTCTTCGGATGGCTAAGGAGATGAACTTAAGCCGGGTTAAGTGCTTCGGGGATTCAGATCTGGTGGCTCAACAGGTGTCTGGCACTTGGGATTCTAAAGACCCACTCATGGCTGCATATCGGCGAGAGGTGGATACAGTGGCTGGTCACTTCAAGGGTTATCAGGTGGACCATGTAGACCCGCGAAAGAATGAAGCAGCGGACGCTTTAAGTCATCTTGGTTCTCAGTGTAAACCGGTTCCGCCAAATGTCTTTCTTGACATATTGCATAATCCGTCAGTCAAGGTACCAACAGAAGAAGAGTTGGCTATTCCTGATCCAGAGGCTCAATTGGTGGCAGCTTTGCACGTCATACCAGATTGGACAATCCCATATCTGGCTTACATGAACCAGGGTGAGTTACCAGACGATGAAACGTTGGCCCGACAGATAATCCAGCGTTCCAAGTCCATGACCATACTCAACAGGGGGCTACATCATTACAATGTTTCAGGAGCACTTCAGCGTTGTGTTTCTCCTCAAGAGGGTTGTGAGATTTTGCGAGAAATCCATGAAGGGGATTGCGGTCACCATGCCGGTTCAAAGTCTTTGGTTGCTAAAGCTTTTTGCTACGGTTTTTACTGGTTAACAGCTCATGCTAATGCGGGGTATTTAGTCAAGAGATGTGACGGTTGTCAAGAATTCGCCCGCCGTGCTCACATTCCGGCTCAAGAGTTGAGGATGATTCCAATAACTTGGCCGTTTGCGACTTGGGGGCTTGATATGGTTGGACCCTTCAAGCGATCCAAGGACAAAAAGACCCACCTGTTAGTGGCAGTTGATAAATTTACCAAATGGGTGGAGGCAGAACCAGTCAGTAAGTGTGATGGGGCCACATCGGTTAAATTCATCAAAAAGGTGATATTCCAGTTTGGCTTTCCACACAGTATTATAACTGATAATGGTACTAATCTATCAAAGGGGGAGATGGAGGAATTTTGCCAATGTGAGCACATCCGGCTAGATATAGCATCAGTGGCTCACCCCTAGTCTAATGGTCAAGCGGAGAGGGAAAATCAAGAAATTTTATGAGGTATCAAACCCAGGCTTATGGTTCCTTTGAAGCGGACACCGGGTTGTTGGGTTGAGGAGCTACCTTGTGTGTTATGGAGCATCAACACCACACCCAATAGGTCTACGGGTTACACACCTTTCTTCATGGTTTATGGAGCGGAGGCAGTTCTTCCTAGTGACATCCGTCACGACTCGCCCCGTGTGACAGCTTACGTTGAAGCTGATAATGAGAAGGCACGCCAAGATTCCCTGGACCTGTTAGATGAAGAGCGTGATCTTGTAGCAGCACGTTCGGCGATTTATCAACAAGATCTCCGACGTTATCACAGCCGCCGGGTTAAGACTAGAACCTTTCAAGAAGGCGATTTGGTGCTCCGGCTCATCCAGGATCAGACTGATATGCACAAGTTATCCTCACCTTGGGAAGGACCCTTTGTGGTCAGCAAGAATCTGCACAACGGGTCATACTACCTCATTGATGTTCAAGAGCACAAAGACTCACGTAAATCGGAGGAGGAGACCAAGCGGCCATGGAACATAGCTCTTCTTCGGCCTTACTATACTTGAGCTGTAGGCTCTTCATATGTACATATTTACAACGATGTATATATTATATAATAAACCGGAGCCTCCATTAAAGCGGGGTATTTGTTATTTTTACATCATGTGTGTGCTTACAAGAGTTTGCTACTGACAAAGCGGAGTTCTTTGTTAATCCGGTCTCTGCAGCCACACAGATATAAAAAATCACTAGGGGGCTTTGTCATATTTGAACCATAGCTACACCTCTTGATCGGTTTGAAACCACGAAGGGATATCACTAGGGGGCTTGGTTGTTATCGCACCATAGCTACACCTCTTGATAGGCGTTTAAGCCACAACGGAAATTATGTGGGGCCAAAGAGAGTGTTGCACCAAGCACAAACTCAAACATGGGCACCCACTGAGCACAGCTCACAATGTTACTTGGGGGCTCTTTTTGCAAAGCAACAAAGAGTTTGAAAGGACCCTTGTAATTGGCTATCAGGCCACGGCTTGGAGGCCTGGTGTATTCACCTAAAACCCCAGGTTAACTGCCTTCATCAAGTAAGCCACTCCTGTCCAGGTAATCCTGGTATGACCCGCCGAACGCTTGACAAGTCAATCTTTTACAGACCTTGAACTTGTCAAAGTTAAAATGACGATTGGTTAATTGGAGGCCCATCTTAAAAGGCTTTGTTAAATGGTTTAACTCAGAAGCCTGGCAGCCCATGAAAAGCCTCGATTTGGAGCCTGGCAGCTCGTAAAAAGCCTTGCATATTTCCTTTTTAACTCTTATTTGTTAAGGTTTTTACTTTATAAAAAGTTCATAATGTCTTTTGATAAACCGGTGTCGTTGACCCGGCTTACTTTTCAACTACAAGTTGTCAGTACATGATCAGTTATAAACCGGTGTTCATTACCCCGGTCTGGTTTGACTAAATCGCCAGTGCTATAAAGAAAACCCGGTGATTATTATATCTCGGTATGGTTTATTATCATAATCTGGCAATATATGGATGGAGTTATTAATACTCCGGATTGGTGTTAACACCTTTACCAAATAAGCAGTTGGTCAACCAACGAGGTATGTTGCACATATTACTTTTATACAACAACTTTGATCATTCATCTAAGTATTGTATATTTCTTGAGCATCATAACCCGTCCAGTAGTAAACCACTAGGACACATGGCCAATTTTTGTATTCAGGAACGAAACTCTTCCCGCATTAAGGATAAATCGATACCAAAAGGTAGAACAAGTTTTCACATCAGCAAAGTGTCACAAAACATGCTCGATGGCATCACAGATAAAGGAGTTTTCTGCTATCCTATTACATGAAGCTTTCAAACGGCTCCAATTGAATAGTTGTTTTTAAGCATTGGCACACAATAGCTGGTAAACCGGCGGCCGGTTTAAGACTCTTCATCTGGACGGTTTGATGGTTGAGGGTCAGTTGGTGCGACCACTTCTTCTTCATCCCTCCCCAGACGCTGAAAATCAACCGTCGACCAATCGATTCCAGTTAACGCTTGAAATGCAACCTCTTCATGGATAAGGCTGGAAGGGTTAATATCAGGAGCATATGTATGCTTACGAATTGGAGGTACAAGTTCTTCAACTTCATGGATTTCGGTAGGCTGTCTCTTCCCTTCGGTGTCATAAGCCGGTTGGAAATGAGACAAGTCTGTGTCCTCTGCCAGTTTGCTGGCTACTGGCCGCATTTGTTTGGTCAGCCTTCGGAGGTCATCATTGTCGGAGTTTGAACCATCCTCCTTTACACCTGGGTATCCTTTGATAATGTCCTCCGCTTCAAGATCAGGGATTTATGCCTTCGCTCTGATTAGTGCGGTTAATGCGCCTGCTCTTGCAGCTGCCTTCTTCAGATCGGTAATCTGGGCTGGTAACATGGCCAGCTTCTCAAGAGTCTCTTTTATCAATGATGGTGCCGGTTTATTATAAGCGGCAGTGCAAATAGCCCGCTGCGACCTAGAGTACAACTGTTCCATCAAGGTATACGCCGCTTTAAGCTTCATCCGCATGTCTGTGCCCAGATGAGCAATACGAGTGCCTGTGACGGTTTAAAATCAGCATTCTAATCAATAATAAGATTCCATGAATTGGATGAACTGCACAAGGAGATACTTACCAAACACAGCGGAAGTCATGGCGTTGATTTGCCGTTTCAAACCGGCTAATTCATCTGCAACTGGTTTCAGGGACGCCTCAGCATCCTCAGCTCTTTTGGTTAAACCGGTTTTCTCGGTTTCCCAGTCAGCATGATCTTTGTTAAAAGACTCTTTCAGCTTTTCCATCGCTGCCAGGGCTTTGGTCAGCTCCTCCTTTGCTTTTGCAGCCACTGCTTGTTGAGATTTCACATTCTCTTGCAAATCAGCAGTCCGGGCATCTCTATTGCTTAATTCGGCCTATAGTAATGAAAAAATGTCAAACAACAGGGTATATATTTTCTAAAGTACAAAGCATATAACAAGTTATGCA
The DNA here is from genome assembly GCF_018294505.1 of Triticum aestivum. Taxonomy (NCBI): domain Eukaryota; kingdom Viridiplantae; phylum Streptophyta; class Magnoliopsida; order Poales; family Poaceae; genus Triticum; species Triticum aestivum. Next base: position 177,384,427 of record NC_057812.1, read on the forward strand.
CTTCGTACTTGGGGGCTAATGCCTATTTTCTCTGATTCACTACTTCTTTTATCTAGTCTCCAGAACAATGCAAGCATTATCCTTGACACTTGGGGGATAATGTATATCTGTTCAAAACGGATGCAAGGATTAAAACCCGGCTTACCTTGCAAAGCTAAACCGGCCTTTGGGGGCTACGTTGAGGAAAACTATATTATCACATTGGTCAGGTATCGGCCTTGGTTTTTACTACAGACCTAACATTTTGAGGATCAGTGGAAGAGACTTAAAGTATTACAAAGACCCGGTTCATGATAACATCATAAAACGGCCCTTGGGGGCTGCTTGGGTTGGTGTTTTCAACTTTGGAACCAACAAGTAAAGGGAGATGAAAATACCTCGTAGTGTTCCTTCATCAAATTCACCAAACCGGCTTCATAGTCACGGTTTGAGTGCAAACGGTTTAAAAACCGGAGTGAAGCTCTTCAGCGTTGAGATGGGCATAACTTGATAGATCACTACTCCATTTTCCTTTTTCCCTAGAAGCCTACTCTTCTTTGGCACTATGTTGAGCCAAGACTACGGGATGGCCAGGAGAGCTGTGGCCCATTCTGGTAATGATAACGTCATCTCCTTGGCCTGTAGTGTTTTTGGCTGGGGATAATGGAGTCTCAGCATCTCTCACCGGACTAGCCCGGTTTGGCGCTGCCAGTTCAGTATCAGGCGCGGTGGGCTCAGCGTCTGTTGGTTCATCAGTGTTTGGACATTGAAGGGGCGGTTCATCAAAGGCGGCTTCAGGATGAGGGCCCTCCGGTTCACAAGTTTGGTCCGGTTCACCTCTTGGTTCTTCTACAAAAGCGGCCGGGTCTTCGGGCGGATTGTTGACCCGAGCTTTCTTGTTGGGTCTGGCTTTGGCTCTGCAAAAAAAAATTAAAAGAGGGTTAGCATCTTATTCAAGATTTACAATGCATTGAAGGGAAAGGTTTTAAAGCTTACCCAGCCACAGTTTTCAGAGGAGGGAGTTGAGTTGCTGTCGACTCGCTAGAGGATGAGGTAGGTGTCACCTGATAATTTGAATCAGACGGATTAAGAGGTTGTCTGAAATAACCTGCCTTGGGGTAAGAATTGTCAGGAGTAGGAGAGACCTCAGACCGGCGCTTCCGAACCGTGGTATCAGGTAAACCGGCCGAAGTGACCTGTTGGCCACTGTGTCGGGTTGTCCGGCGAGCTTCATGCTGCTGAGTCTTCAAAATAAATGTTGGATCCAAGTGAGCAAGAGGATGAGAAAAGCTTACTTTTCGGACTGCTTGACGGGTTCTTTTTGTGTTGACTTAGAGTCTGAACCGGAGGAAAAGGTAATTACCTCTACATCATCAGCTTGGCTGCCTTCTGCGTCCTCCTGAGGAAGATCATTGTTAATGAGATGCATGAAAAGGGAGCCAAGTGAGTCAAGTTCTACCTCAACTTCCGGATCATCAGCATCGTCATCAAGTTCCATATTGATCCGGTCAGCTGTTTTCAATTTTAACATCCGTTTGACGGCTTTGGTTTTGGGGCGAGATGGTTTGACCGCTTTATCCCCAGTTGGCTTTACTGCTTTCTCTACGAATTTCCATTTCTAGAAGGGATCATCACCCTATACATACATACACAGAAGAAGGATTATAAGTTGTGCACATTAAAGATATCAGAGATGAAGAAGTATAGTGCTTACAGCAGGCGGTTTGTTCCGAGTGTAGAAGGGGAGCAAGCCGGTTTGACTACAGACTAATTCCGATTCATTCAAAATTTTCTTTACACCTTCAGTGACCTCTTCATCGGTCACTTGAATGTTGCAATGGTGTTGAGGGTCTTCAACATCACCGGTGTACTCACACATTAAACCGGGGCGCCGACTTAGCGGCAAGATGCTCCAAGATATCCAACAGCGCACGAAATCAACGCATGTTAAACCATTGGCAATAAAAGCTCGGAGTTTGGCGAGTTGAGGGGCATATTTGGCCCTTTCTGCGGAACTTAAGCGTTGCGGCATTGGATGGGTGTTGGAAAGCTGGTGATCACGAAAGCCTGGGAGGGGATTCTCATCTTCAGGAGAAGTATCTCTGCAGTAAAACCAAGTCTGGTTCCATTCCTTGGGGTGGCTGTGCAGTTTGGCATGAGGAAATTCAACTTCCTTCCGCTTCTGAATTGAGACACCACCAAGTTCAGTGTTGGGGCCATTTACAAATCCTGTGTGCCGGTTCAGATGAAGGAAGTCCCGGAATAGCTCCACAATTGGTTCTTCTTGTAGGTACACTTCACAGAAGACCTGGAAGTTGCATAGTTTGGATACCGAGTTGGGTCCGATGTCTTAAGGATGAAGTTGAAAACTGGCAAGCACATCTCGGTAAAACTTTGACCCTGGCGGTTTGAAGCCATGGCCTATGTGGTCAACAAAGACCACAACCTCACCCTGCCTCGGGGTCGGAGGATTTTCTGCCCCTGGAACTCAAGATTTAATTTCAGTTTTCTTAGGAAAGGTGCCGATGCTGACCATATCGTTCAATTGTTCCACGGTGACCCGGGAACGAGCCCAGTTGCAAGTGGTAAATTGCTTGGCCATTGTGGAACAAAAAGGCTGGAAAAGAAAGACCGATTTACAAATTACTCATGATGACATGCGAGATGCAGTGGAGTAAAAGATATACTACTATGTGAAATTGCATAAACCGGAGACCAATGCAATAATGGATAACAAGGCAATTTTAGAACAGGGGTATCCAGACACTGTTAAACCGAAGTATAACGATGGAGGTAAAAGGCTCCTCCGGTTTATCAGAGGGCTAATGGTATAGATTGCTTATACAAAGGTAAATCCCCGAAGTGATAAGAGGGTACAGATCTAAGGAAAAAACAACTAGGTAAGGTAAAACAGGTTTCACAAGTTGATGTTGCAGTTTCGGATCTGAGGCATATCAGAAAAAGGGAAATATATTCAAAGCCGAAGAAGCAGTACTAAATCAATGGGTGAAGGTTCAGATGAGATCTTTTGTTTTGAGATACATAAATGGAAACAGAGGCTAAAAGCTATCAGTATGCAGAACAGATATTTAGAGTTTTGTCAAGAATCATCGTATGAACAAAGAACGCTGGTGAACGCCGAAGAACGTCGAAACCCTAGAACAGATCCATGGCAGAAAGAAGCAGAGAACTTACCGGAGCTAATGAGGAAGCGAAAAGGTGCCGCAGTATTCTGGTGCGTTCAGGGTGATGCAGCGGCCAGGATCAGAGCAGAGGCGACGGTCGACGGTGGCGGCGGAGCTCCGGAGGCTGAGCAGTGCAAGGAAGATGACGCGAAGAGGCACGAGGGGGAAAAGGTGAAAATGACCCCTCGGTCCTATTTATAAAGGCAAGGGATAAGTGTCAGGCGCGAAAATCGAGGGGCCATAAATTTGGAAGTGAGGCAGAGCTTTCGCCTCGATTGTCGGAGGCCCATTAATGAAGATGTGTCATACGCAGTTTTTTTTATAGATGACGTCACGACGGTTTACCACGATCCAAGAAGATGACGTCACAACAGTTTACTAAATTATGAGAAGATGTTGAAGACGAAGTTTTTACTAAGGATTGACATGAACCTGTTCAAATCAATCTGGGGCCTAATGTTGGGGATATTACTACTGGGTGTAAACCGGCCAGAAAAGGCCGGGTTAATTTCTTCCGTAGTGGATTATGCTTGAAGCCCATGTAGACAGAAGAGGAAAGGCCCAGGGCCCAGAAACCGGTTTAAAGCCTGTAGCCATAAACCGGCATTAGTATGTAACTTGCATTGTAAGATAGAAAGAGTAGAGGCCGAACCGGACACGTTTATGAGCCGGTTGCGGGACTCTGTAAACCGACGGGCACCACCCGTGTATATAAGGGGACGACCCGGCAGCGGTTCAAGGGATAGGCAACAATTTGAGAGCCAGACAAAGCGGATTCGCTCCCTGGCCTTCAAAACCCAAGCAATACCAATCACAACTAGACGTAGGCTTTTACCATCATCGAAGGGGCCGAACTAGTATAAAACTCCCTGTGTCCCCTTGTCCGGTTTAACCCCTGTAAGGGAATATTTATCCCTAAGTGTTTTGGTGATTGATGACAACGCATTTGCGGACTAATCATGTGCCTTGAGTATTCCAGACACTTCATTGCTAGGCACAAGACGATTGGGTGCCCCTCGAAGACTGATGAAGACGGCATCTTTTCTACGTTTATTTTTGGTGGATTTGAGTCGTAGGAAAGCCGTACTATTAAGAGGGGGTCCGCGTTGGAAAGGTTTGGGTGGAATCATCACGTACACGTCTCCTTCTTGTCTCCTCCTTTTTTGATTGGAGCTTCCTCCGTTTTCTTGCCTCCCTTGTCTGGCTGCTGTGGTTGGTTGCGGTAGTACTGCTCCCAGGAAAACGGTAGTAACGTAGGCATCCGCGGTAGTACCGCGCGGTGGCGCGGTAGTACCACAAGTGCCCACGGTAGTACCGCTCCCCTGGAGCCGCACTACCGCTGCCCACCAGGCTAGTGCCACCCCTTTGCGGTAGTAGGGGTGGATGTAATTTTTTACATTCGCACCTACCACGGTAGTACCGCTTTCGCCGAGCGGTAGTACCGCGCTATGCAGTCAGGAAGTAGTACCGCCCCTCGGCAGTACTACTATGTCGGGTTTTTGCTACTTCCGCTTCTTTGCAGAAGTAGGCACAGAAGTTCCCTTCCCCCTGGCTGGGGTGTTTGCATGGGGGGCGCGGTAGTACCACGCGTGCGGAAGTACCGCCCCCAGTTCCTGCGCGTCTGTTTATCTTTTCTGTTGCTAGGGTTGCGGAAGTACCGTGGGTCGGTACGGTAGTACCGCACAGCCGTGCGGTAGTACCGCTTGGTTGCAAGCAGTAGTACCGCGCGACGTTGTGGTAGTACCGCTGGCCAGGCGCGGTAGTACCGCTGGCCGCGGGCTGGTTGATGGGTAACGGTTGGATCCTTTTCCCACACTATATAAGGGGTCCCCTTCTTCCCCGTTGACTTACCTCTTCCACCCCAAGCTCCATTATTGCTCTAAGCTCCATTTTCGCCCGATCTCCCTCCCTAGCCGACCAAACTTGTTGATTTGCTCGGGAATGGTTGAGAAGGCCTCGATCTACACTTCCACCAAGAGATATTTGATTCCCCCACTAATCCCTTGCGGATCTTGTTACTCTTGGGTGTTTGAGCATCCTAGACGGTTGAGGTCACCGCGAAGCCATAGTCCATTGTGGTGAAGCTTCGTGGTGTTGTTGGGAGCCTCCAATTGAGTTGTGGAGATTGCCCCAACCTAGTTTGTAAAGGCTCGGTCGCCGCCTCCAAGGGCACCAATAGTGGAATCACGGCATCTCGCATTGTGTGAGGGCGTGAGGATAATACGGTGGCCCTAGTGGCTTCTTGGGGAGCATTGTGCCTCCACAATGCTCCAACGGAGACGTACTTCCTCTCAAAGGGAAGGAACTTCGGCAACACATCCTCGTCTCCACCGTCTCCACTCTTGGTTATCTCGTGCCTTTACTTGTGCAAGCTTATTTGTTTCATATATCTTGCTTGCTTGCGTTCCTATCCTTGTTGCATCATATAGGTTGCTCACCTAGTTGCATATCTAGACAACCTACTTTGATGCAAAGTTTAAATTGTTAAAGAAAAGCTAAAAATTGTTAGTTGCCTATTCACCCCCCTCTAGTCAACCATATTGATCCTTTCAATTGGTATCAGAGGCTCGTCTCTTTATTAAGGACTTTACCGTCCAAAGAGTATGGTTGATACCGTAGACGGTGTGGAGGAACACTCTGGTGTGAATCTGACCTCGTCTATGGGCGATGGGGGAACCTCAGTCTCTCGTGAGGAGTTCAATGTGGCCTTGGAGACATTGAAAACCTCCATGACGACCGAAGTTGAAAGCATGTTTACTAAATTTCTTGAGGGGCTTAAACTATCCACCGCACCGTTGAAAGTGGGTGACCCCGCCGACAAGGTGACGGATGCTATCCCCGACAAGGGGGAAGCTAGTAGTGAAAAGGCTCCTTCTTCTAGTGGTAAGAATGACACCGACATCTTTGCCCATGTGGAACCACCACTTGTTTATGGTGGACCGGTTCCTTCCACTCATTTGAATCATGCCGGTCCTCCCCCTAAGATTGTGAAAAATGAGGACTTTGATTCTTGGGTTTACCGCTTTAAACGTCATTTAAATCATGTGAACACTAACCTTTGGAGAATCATTGAAGAAGGTTTCTATCCGCATGATCCAAGCAACTTCACTCCTTGAGAAGCCGCGGATAATCAATTCAATGAGAATGCTCTCTTCATCATTCAAGATGCAATTCCACCCGAAGACCTACCTCATCTTCGTCCCTTCGCCTTGGCCAAAGATGCATGGCATTGTGTTGTCTCTCTCTACCGAGGAAGCGCAAGCATTCAACGCTCCAACTATGAAGTGGTACAAGATGAGGCCGATGAGTTTGCAATGAAAGAAGATGAAGAACCTCGTGAGCTTTATCGGAGAGTAACCAAACTCGCGGTCTCACTAGGAGATCACGGGAGCAAGGACACGGATGACAATTGGATCAAGCGCAAATTCCTCAAGGCAATGATGCCCTATCACAAGGCCATGTCCTCTGTCATTCGTCAAAGACCGGACTTCCACACTTTAACCTCAAGCGAAGTGTTGGATGAGTTTGTGGCCATGAACATTTTGGACAAGACCGCTGACAATGCAGTGCTTCGTTCTCAAAGGGCAAAGAAGCCTAACGTTGCATTGAAGGCCAAGCTCACCGTTGAAGAAGAAGAAGAGGAAGAAGAGGAGAGCAACCCCGAAGATACGAAGTATGCGTATCATGAACACATTGCACTTGCTTCAAGGCAATTTTGGAGCAAGAAAAACTCGAGGCCAACCTTTAGCAAAAACAACTCAAGTGGCACGAAGAGCAAGCAGCGTGTAAGGACTTGCTACAATTGTGGCAACGTGAGTCATTTTGTTGCGGAATGCCCGTATGAGAAGAGGGAAGACAATGGTGGCAAGCTCATCCGAAAGGACAAGGCCAGGTCGTTCCCCAACAAGAGCAACTTCACCAAGAAGACTCCTCCCAAGGCATTGGTGGTACAAGAAGAGTACAATGAAGATGATGACGATGATGAAAGTGATGAGTCGGTTGCCATGGCATCCGTTGCCATTGCGATGACTCCACGGGTGTCTCTCTTCGACTCACCCAATGAGAGCATCACCGCCAAGTGCCTCATGGCTAAAGCCACCAACAAGGTAACCCCCAACATCAAAACTACCATCATTAATCATCCTTCTCCGATGGATAGCATTAATGAACTTGAGGAGGATAATGTGGAGGCTAATGAGTTTGAGGCCTTTATGGGCAAACTCAAGGGAAAATCCAAGAAGCACTTTGTTGCTCTCTTGGAACAACTTGGTGAAGCCAATGACATGATCGAGGCTCACGAAAACACCATCACTAAGATAGAAGGGCATAGTCGTGACTATGCCGATGAGATTTCGGATCTTTCCAATGCTCTTGAGGAAGAGCGTGGTCTTCGTTTGGCTCTTGAGGAGTCACACAATGTTGATCATGCTAAGTTAAAGAAAGATTATGATCATGTCCTCATTGTTTCTCATGTGCTAAACTCCGAGAAGGCCGAACTTGAGGTTGATTTTGCTAGACTCAAAGAGGAGTTTGATCTACTTGACAAGGCTCACAAGGTCTTAAAGGGTGCTCATGCTAGCCTCAAAGAGTCGCATGATCAACTTCAAGTAAAGCTAACCAAGGAAAAAGCCACTTTCCCTCGTATGATGTTAATTGATAATGCAAATGCTACTAACCCGTGTTGTGAGCATGTGCATCTCGTTGAGGAGAACGCTAAGCTAAAGGGGCAACTTGAGAGAGGTCTTGCGACTTGCATACAAGGCAAGAAAAACCTCAACGATCTCTTGATCAACCAAAAGGGAGTTGTGGCCAAGGAAGGGGTTGGGTACGTGCCCGACTCCAAGAACAAGAAGAAGAATGACAAGACCAAACGACCTCCTCCTCTCATGCAAACCTTTGTGAAGGAGGGAGAGAGTGCCTCCGAGGAGAAGAAGAACATTGCAAAGGGCGGCAATGTCAAGAAGGGCAATGCCACCCCTCCCATCAAAGCCGGCGATTTTAATCCTTCTTATGTGTTATGCCGTGCTAGTGATGGGCATGTTTATGCCAAATTTGTTGGTTCTCTTCATGAATACATTGAATGGTCTATTTGGGTTCCAAAGACCCTTGTTACTAACATCAAAGGACCCATTACAAAATGGGTACCTAAAACCAAGCATTGACCTCTTGTAGGTGTTTGCTTCCGGTGGGGGATCATGGTTGCTCGATAGCGGAGCTACAAATCATATGACCGGAAGCAAGGACTTGGTGGTGGACGTGCACAAGGTTCCATATATGCCCACCAATGTCGAGTGGGGTGACGCCTCATCTTCTAAGGTATTGGGACTTGGCAAGGTGCTCATCTCTCATGATCTCACGATCGAGAAGGTCATGCTTGTTGAGTCCCTTGCATACAATTTACTTTCCGTTCGTCAACTTGCAATCATGGGCTTTGCCACTTTCTTTGATATCAATACCGTGGCCCTCTTGTGGAGCAAGACTCTTAAAGTAGCCTTTGTTGGGCATGTCGAGAACGGTCTATATGTGATTAACTTTTCGGAGCGACCCACTAAGACCGCGACGTGCCTAATGGCTAAAGTTGATGTGGGATGGCTTTGGCATCGCCGTTTAGCCCACGTCAATATGAGATATTTGCAAAGTCTCCTCAAGGGGGACCATGTCCGTGGACTAACGAATGTTAGTTTTGCTAAAGATCGTGCTTGCAGTGCGTGTATCGAAGGAAAGCTACATGAGAAGGCTCACCCTCCCACGACTATCATTTATTCAAAGAGGCCTTTGGAGCTCCTTCACATGGATCTCTTTGGGCCTCCATCCTTCGATAGTCTTGGAGGTAGGAAGTATTGCTTAGTGATTGTGGATGACTACTCAAGGTACACGTGGGTGTATTTCTTCAAGAGGAAGAGTGAGACCCAACAAACCATCATTGACTTTGCAAATGAAGCACAACGTCAATACAATGCAAAGATCTTGACAATAAGAAGTGACAACGGCACCGAGTTCAATAACTACACCTTGGATGAGTTTCTTAGTGATGAGGGGATCAAGCATCAATATTCCGCACCTTACACCCCTCAACAAAACGGTGTTGCGGAGAGGAAGAACCGGACATTGATGGATGCGGCAAGGACCATGATGGCGGAGTACAAGTCTCCGTACAAATTTTGGGCCGAAGCCATCAACACCGCGTGTCATGCATCCAATCGGCTCTACCTCCGCAAGGGCTTGAACAAGACTCCATATGAGATACTCACCGGTAACAAGCCCAACCTCAAGTACTTCCGGGTGTTCGGGTGTAAGTGTTTCATTCTCAAGAAAGGTGTTCGGTTGTCTAAATTTGAGGCTAGAGATTATGAGGGCATATTTGTTGGTTATGCTACAAACTCTCATGCTTACCGTGTCCTCAATAAATCCACGAGACTTATTGAGGAGACGTGTAACGTGGAGTTTGATGAGAATAACGGCTCCCAAGTGGAGCAAAGTGGCACTTGTGATGTAGGTGATGAAATTCCTCCCCAAGCCATAAGAAGAATGGGTGTTGGCTTTATCCTACCCATTGAGGAACCCCTTGTGGCCGAAGGAGAAGGACAAAGCTCCACTCAAGCAGAGCCATCACCAACCCAAGGCCCACACGCTTCCGAAGAACAACATGAAGGCCCTTATCCTCAAGAACATGACCAAGGGAAAGATCACGCTCAAGACGGTGTTGACACACCAAGTGATGCCCAAGGTCAAGTTCTCTCCTTCGAGCGAGTTCAAGAACAAGAACGAGCTCAAGACGACGCTCAAGATGATCAAGTGACCACTCCTCGTCTCACCCCCGAGGAGGAATTAGAGCGTCGTGCCGCCAAGGTTGCTACCAAGCTCTCCACCAAGGATCATCTCATGACGAATGTGCTTGGAAGCTTACGAAAGGGGGTAAGCACTCGTAGACAATTAGCAAATAATTGTGAGCATCACGCGTTTGTCTCTTGTGTGGAACCCCACAAGGTCTATGAGGTGCTAGAAGATCCAGATTGGCTCAATGCCATGCATGAAGAACTCAACAACTTCGAGCGCAACAAAGTGTGGAGAGTGGTGCCAAGACCGACGGGGAAGCACAATGTCATCGGAACCAAGTGGATATTTAAGAACAAGCAAGATGCCCATGGGATTATCATTCACAACAAGGCTCGTTTGGTAGCACAAGGCTACTCCCAAGTCGAGGGTATCGACTACGGTAAAACCTTTGCTCCCGTTGCTCGTCTTGAATCTATTCACATGTTGATTGCCTATGCTTCTCATCATAACTTTAAGTTACAACAAATGGATGTGAAGAGTGCTTTTCTTAATGGTCCCATTAATGAATTGGTTTATGTCAAGCAACCCCCCGGGTTCGAGGATCCCTACTTTCCCGATCATGTGTATCAACTCGATAAGGCACTCTATGGCCTTAAACAAGCCCCACGTGCGTGGTATGACCACCTTACCGAGTTCTTACAAGACCGTGGTTTCGAAGTTGGGCTAGTCGACCCCACTCTTTTTACTAAGAAGGTCAAAGGGGAGTTGTTTGTGTGCCAATTATATGTTGATGATATTATCTTTGGTTCCCCTAACAAAGCTTTCAATGAGGAATTTGCCGCTCTCATGACCTCAAAGTTCGAGATGTCTTCCATGGGAGAGTTGAAGTTCTTTCTAGGGTTCGAAGTGAAGCAAAGAAGAGAAGGAACCTTCATCAATCAAGCCAAATATACTCAAGACATGCTCAAAAGATTCAAGCTAAGTGATGTCAAGCCGGCTTCCACTCCCGTGCCCACCAAGTGCCAACTTGACATAGATCCCAATGGTAAAGCGGTGGATCAAAAGGTATATTGCTCCATGATAGGTTCCTTGCTTTACCTTTGTGCATCTAGACCGGATATCATGTTGAGTGTGGGAATTTGTGCACGTTTTCAAGCCGCACCTAAGGAAAGTCACTATGTGGCGGTCAAACGGATCTTTCGATATTTGGCTCATACCCCAAACTTTGGCCTATAGTACCCAAGAGGAGCAAACTTCAAGCTTGTAGGGTATTCGGATTCCGATTGGGCGGGAGACAAAGTGGATAGGAAGTCCACTTCTGGAGGGTGCCAATTTATTGGTTGCTCTTTGGTAAGTTGGTCTTCCAAAAAGCAAAGTTGTGTGTCTCTCGTCCACCGAAGCGGAGTATGTGGCGGCCGGTAGTTGTTGTGCACAACTCTTATGGATGAGGCAAACTTTAAAGGATTACGGTGTCATTTGTGACAAAGTGCCTCTTTGGTGTGACAATGAAAGTGCCATCAAGATCTCTCTCAACCCGGTGCAACACTTCAAGACGAAGCATATTGAGATTCGGTATCACTTCATCCGGGATCACATTAAGCGAGGAGAGATCGAGCTCAACTATGTCAACACTCATGATAACCCTGCAGATATCTTCACGAAGCCCTTGGATGAAGCAAGATTTCGCGAGTTAAGGCATGATCTAAATATCATTGATTCGAGCAATGTTGCTTGAACCCTTGCACACCCCACCATACTCAACGTGTTGTCCTATTTAGATGTAGGCATGGACATAGGGGGAGTGATGTTCTCTCAATGAACTCTCCCTCCCCCCATTATGCATAAATCGATCAAGTCTTTCACATTAGCCATGTTTGATGGTACTTGTGCTTCAAAGACGAGTTTTGGTCATGGACCCAAGGATAATTCTTCGCGGTGCCATACCAATTGACTCAAACATAGGTGGCTACGGCCACCGCCCTCTCTTTGGAGAGGTGGTGTCTCGTGGTTGTTTCGTTTGTCGTGTGCCTTTCTGGCTTTGTGTGTTGCGTGGTCCTGTGGTATCGTGTTGGCTCGGAGTGTTTGTGCAAAGGTCCAGTTTTCCGTGTGCTCGAAACGTGCATCTTCTTGAGCTCATGGTACTACCGCGTCTGGCCGCGGTACTACCGCTTTGGGAGGCACGGTACTACCGCGCCACAACACGGTACTACCGCTTTGGTGCAGTACTTCGGAAGTACCGCGCCGGGCGGTACTACCGCGTCGGGGCACGGTACTACCGCGCCGTCGAGGGAGCATGGGGGTTATGACTCGGGCAGGGGAGTTCCAACTCCCCATACCCATTCATTTGTCTCTCTCCCCACGTCTCTCTCTCTAGCTCAAGAACGGCGCCGGAGGCCCTCGCCGGATCTCCGTCTCCGGCCACTCTCCTCGGATTCCGACCGGTGGGATCGTTCCCCACCACTCCCTCTTGCCATGGACCAAGGTTTTTCCCCAAATCCCTCCTTTTCTTGGCCGTTCTCTTGCTTCTAGGTTTTTGGGGAGAAACTTGTTGTTCTTGAGATTTTAGGCCAAATCTATGCAAGAGTAGGATCTAGGAGAGTCGTGATGCGTAGGAATCATACTTGATATGCTGTCTTGTGGTAGCTTTGTCCAACCATAGTACCGCCATGGTTTCACGGGCTTTTCTCATATTTGAACCTGTTCAGATCTGACGCGGTGCGGTACTACCGTGTCTGATGTGCGGTACTACCGCTCTTGCGGTACTACCGCCAGTCAGGTGCGGTACTACCGTGCTAGCTCATGCGGTACTACCGCTCAACAGATGCGGTACTACCGCGCTAGCCGAGGCTCTAAGGTCGTACTACCGCTCCTAGACCCGGTACTACCGTGACCTTGCACAGTACTACCGCGTCTAAGAGCGATACTACTATCTTAGCTTCGCAGCACTTGGCAGTACTACCGTAGGGATCAAATCTCTCTCTAGGCATTTATCATGTGTGCTTTCTGCTTGTTTCTCTTGCTTTGTTGTGGTCTTTGCATTAATCCCTCTTGGCTGTTGTGGGTGTTTTGCGTTTTGTGTCTCAGGTGGTGGCTCTCGCCGTTCCAATCCTAGTCGTGACACTGGCTCCAAGCGTCTACGCAACCCCCAAGATGAAGCCCCAGAGGGCTCCAATGCCCCCAAGCACAATGTCAAGACCACACTGCTAGCAAGCAAAAGGAACCTGCTAAGGGCATGGACAAGATTTCTGTCTCTGAGTATGTCGAACGTCGGAGGATCAATCCCTATGTGACTCCTCGGGCTGTGCTCAGAGGAACTGAGATGTTCTGGAACAAGCAACATGTTATCATCTATATGGATGTGATCAAGAGCAAGCAGAATACCTTCATGGAGGTCAAGTGGATAGACATGCATCACATGCGGAAGGACAAGTTTCGTGACTATTTTGGAGAGGCTCTGGACTTGGTGGAGCAGTTTGCTATTGAGCCGGTGATCTCTTTTCACCATGACTATGACCCTGAGCTCATCTGTCAGTTCTTTGCCTCAGTGTACTTTCATCCCGGGGAGGAGCGGAGGATGACCTGGATGACCAATGGCCGTCAGCTGTCTGCTACATGGAAAGAGTTCATGGATCTGCTGCACATTCCTGATGACGGGCTTCGCACCCCCGTTGGTGTTCGCCCCCATGCCAACTCTGAGTCTGACAACAAGAACCTGCTTCAGCCTTTCCTTGTTGAGAAGGTGCTCCCCAATGGCAAGTCAACTTGGGTGTTAAACTCCTTTCTGGATATCATGCATCGCATCTTCTGCAACACTCTGTTCCCACGCATTGGCGACAAGGACAAGGTCCATGCATATCTAGTGGACATGTTGCTCCTGTGTGCAGAGGCACGTGCTTCTCAGACTCAGCCACTTGATGTCTCACACATCATGTGGTGTGAGCTTCGGTTTGCGGTGTTCACTCGCAAGGTACCTATCTATGGACCGTACCTATTTCTGCTGCTCTCCACCACTTGGGAGAAGATGTACCCGGGTGATGAGTTCCTTGCTCTAGACTGGATTCGCCATGAGTCCATCAGCCTCGGCGTCAAGCCCAACTGAGCCAACACCACTACCCGTGCTGAGGCCTCTTCTGCTAGGAGGGCTGCTGGTGAGGAGGAGGCTGTTGCTGCTGCTGAGAATGTTGCTGAGGACCGTGCTGCCAGGTCCACCACTCCTTCCTCTGAGCCGTCATGGGCCAAGAAGCTAAAGGACAAGATGAAGACTCTCTTCTGCATGCAGGCGAAGGGACAGTACAGGGCTCACGTGGCAGACAAGGAGAGTCGCCGCCATGACAAGAAGGTTATGAGGCTCTTTGGAGAGGATGTGTCTGGCGGGTCTGAGGACGTCATCACACCTGAGGCTTCCTAGATGTCAAAGCAGGGATACAAGTGGACCAGTTCAAAGGATGACTTCGAGGAGACTATCCCCACCGCTGAGTCTGACGAGGAGCACGAGGAGCAGTGGGACGACTTCTCTGCCTGAGCCACCCCGTGTGTGTAGGTGTCCTCTCTGCCTTTTTGGCGTCTCGATGCCAAAGGGGGAGAGAGTGTAGGGATTTGCGTTGTGTAGTGCTTGGCGCGTTTATTTGCTTTGTCTTTTGGACCTCGTTTGTGCTTGTTTGCTTTGTTTGCTCTTGTTTGGTTTGTGCTTTCGAGACCTTTCCTCATATGGTGTAAGACATATGCACTTTATCTATCGTAGTTAATGCACTTTATCTATCGTAGTTAACTTATGTGTGTGCTATCTTGTCTAGTGATAGATATGCCTTATCTCTATAATATAGGGGGAGCTGTGTTCCTAGTGTTCATGTGCCATGCAGTCCAAAGCACTCTTGTAGGTGGCACACATCTAGGGGGAGCCCATCTATATTCTAGAGAGGAGGGGTTTGCATTTACTTAATTTTATTTTCCTTGTGCAAATCCCGTATTGTCATCAATCCACCAAAAAGGGGGAGATTGTAAGGGCATATTTATCCCTAAGTGTGTTGGTGATTGATGACAACGCATTTGCGGACTAATCGTGTGCCTTGAGTATTCCAGACACTTCATTGCTAGGCACAAGACGATTGGGTGCCCCTCGAAGACTGATGAAGACAGCGTCTTTTCTACGTTTCTTTTTGGTGGATTTGAGTTGTAGGAAAGCCGTACTATTAAGAGGGGGTCCGCGTTGGAAAGGTTTGGGTGGAAATCATCACGTACACATCTCCTTCTTGTCCCCTCCTTTTTCCTTGGAGCTTCCTCCGTTTTCTTGCCTCCCTTGTCTGGCTGCTGTGGTTGGTTGCAGTAGTACTGCTCCCAGGAAAACGGTAGTACCATAGGCATCCGTGGTAGTACCGTGCGAAGGCGCGGTAGTACCGCAAGTGCCCACGGTAGTACCGCTCCCCTGGAGCCGCACTACCGCTGCCCACCAGGCTAGTGCCGCCCCTTTGTGGTAGTAGGGGCGGATGTAATTTTTTACATCCGCACCTACCGCGGTAGTACCGCTTTCGCCGAGCGGTAGTACCGCGCTATGCAGTTAGGCAGTAGTACCTCCCCTCGGTAGTACTACTGTGTCGGGTTTTTGCTACTTCCGTTTCTTTGCGGAAGTAGGCACGGAAGTTCCCTTCCCCCTGGCTGGGGTGTTTGCCTTGCGGTAGTACCGCATGGGGGGCGCGGTAGTACCGCACGTGCGGAAGTACCGCCTCCAGCTCCTGCGCGTCCGTTTATCTTTTCTGTTGCTGGGGTTGCGGCAGTACCATGGGTCGGTACGGTAGTACCGCACAGCCGTGCGGTAGTACCGCTTGGTTGCAAGCAGTAGTACCGCGCGGCCTTGCGGTAGTACCGCTGGCCAGGCGCGGTAGTACCACTGGCCGCGGGCTGGTTGATGGGTAACGGTTGAATCCTTTTCCCACACTATATAAGGGGCCCCCTTCTTCCCCGTTGACTTACCTCTTCCACCCCCAAGCTCCATTATTGCTCTAAGCTCCATTTTCACCCGATCTCCCTCCCTAGCCGACCAAACTTGTTGATTTGCTCAGGAGTGGTTGAGAAGGCCTCGATCTACACTTCCACCAAGAGATATTTGATTCCCCCACTAATCCCTTGCGGATCTTGTTACTCTTGGGTCGAGTGTTTGAGCATCCTAGACGGTTGAGGTCACTGCGAAGCCATAGTCCATTGTGGTGAAGTTTCATGGTGTCGTTGGGAGCCTCCAATTGAGTTGTGGAGATTGCCCTAACCTAGTTTGTAAAGGCTCGGTCGCCGCCTCCAAGGGCACCAATAGTGGAATCACGGCATCTCGCATTGTGTGAGGGCGTGAGGAGAATACGGTGGCCCTAGTGGCTTCTTGGGGAGCATTGTGCCTCCACACCGCTCCAACGGAGACGTACTTCCTCTCAAAGGGAAGGAACTTCGGCAACACATCCTCGTCTCCACCGTCTCCACTCTTGGTTATCTCGTGCCTTTACTTGTGCAAGCTTATTTGTTTCATATATCTTGCTTGCTTGCGTTCCTATCCTTGTTGCATCATATAGGTTGCTCACCTAGTTGCATATCTAGACAACCTACTTTGATGCAAAGTTTAAATTGTTAAAGAAAAGCTAAAAATTGTTAGTTGCCTATTCACCCCCCCTCTAGTCAACCATATCGATCCTTTCAACCCCTTTAAGCTAACCCGTTGCGATGGCTCCACGACTAAGTCCTTTCACAAGGACATCTGCCGTGACAAACCCACGACAGGTTTGAAAGAAGGAGTTGATCTTCTCATACTCCCCCCCAGTCGGATTGGACAACAATAATTTTGCTGTCAAACTTGCGTTCTACAAGTGCTTGAAAATTTTTGAACACTTGAAAAACATTGGATCTTTTCTTGAGAAGGTAAATCCAAGAAAATTTGCTATAGTCATCAATAAAGCTAACATAGTATGTGTGTCGACCAACCGAGGTGGGGGCAGGACCCCAAACATCAGAGAATATCAATTGCAAAGGTTGAGTGGAAACACTAGTAGATATAGGGTAAGGTAATTGATGACATTTTGCTCTTTGGCAGGAATCACAAATAGTTTCAATATTTCGCTCACCAACAAATGGGAGCTTATTTTTCCTAAGCAAACGTTCAACCAAAGAAAAACATGCATGTCCTAAACGATCGTGCCATCGGGTGGACGAAAGCTTGATAGCACCACAAGCTTGTTTATTTGATCTTCTAAACTCCGGAATCAACGGGTAAAGCCCTCGAACACATCTACCTCGATAGAGAACTTTCCTCGTGGCCTGATCCTTGATCAAAAAGAAGAAAGGATGGAATTCAATGAATACATGATTATCAATGGTGATGCGATGAACGGAGAGAAGATTTTTGTTGGCACTAGGAACATGCAAAAAATTTCTAAGATGAATCTTGCGAGAAGGGGTACGTATAACCGAATGACCTATGTGACTTATCCTCATACCTGCACCATTTGCCGTGTGAATTTGGTCTTTGCCATGATATTTCTCACGAAGAGTCACCTTCTCAAGTTCTCCCGTGAGGTGGTTGGTAGCGCCGCTGTCAAGATACCAATTAGTATCAACGCCATATGACCCATCAGTGGTGGCAGCTACCTTGTCATCTTCATCAGAGGAGGCATCGTCTTCATCAAAGCGATACCAGCAGTCCTTGGCCGTGTGGCCAGGCTTGCCACAGATCTGGCAACGTACGGCATCAGGGCGTGATCTGCCCGAGCCGCCACCGCTGCCACCCCCGCCGCGACGGCCCCTGTTGTTGGTGAAGTTGGGACGTCCGCCGCGAGAGGAGTTGCTGGAGCCGCCACCACCTTGCTTGCCGTTGTGTCGAGGAGGACCGCGAGAGCGTGAGGAGTACCCGCCGCGCCCACGAGTGGCGGCGTTGGCCGAAGACTTGAAGCCGCCGCCGGTGCTGTGAAACTGTGCCACACGCTGATCAAAGTTGCTCAGCATGGAGTACAACTCGTCGATGGAGACCGGCGTGACACGGGCGTCGAGGGCGGAGACGAGAGGCTGGTAGTCCATATCCAGCCCATGCAGCAGGTAGGAGATGAGCTCATCGTCCTGGATGGGCTTGCCGGCCGCGGCGAGTTCATCGCAAAGCCACGCATATGAGCGTAATATGCAGCAACCGATTGGGTGCCCTTCTGTGCATTGATCAAGGCAGTGCGAATATTGTTTACACGGCTCAAAGATTGAGAAGAAAACATGCCTGCAAGCGCCACCCAGAGGGCATGCGCGGTGGTGACCGTGGTCACCGTGATCAACACTTCCTTGGAGAGGTTGTTGAGGAGGTAGCCGAGCACTTGTTGATCCTCCTTCACCCAGATGGGATGGAGAGGGTTGAGCTCAGACGACTCCTTGCCGTCCTTGTCCTTGGTGACGAGGAGGCGGGTGGGTTCCGACATCGTTCCATCGACGTAGCTGAAGAGCCCAGCTCCCCTCAGCTGCGGCGTAACCTGAGTTCGCCACAGGACGTAGTTCGTCCGGGAGAGCTTCTCCATGACCTGACCGAGATTGCTTGGGGCGGCGCTGGAGGAAGACATGGTTTGGGACTATGGAGCAGCTAGGGTTTGGAAGAGGAGGCTCTGTATACCATGTGCGAATAGGCGAAAGCGTCTTACCCATCGTGGGGGCGCTGTTGCGTGTTATAAAGGCCAGGGGCGCACCTCCCTGGATAGCGCATACAGCAGTTGAGATTACAAACTTGAGAAGAAAGAAAGAGGTAGAGATAAGGACTCTAGTTAAGATAAATGTCCTTCCTAACTACCTAACATATATGCGCAAGTAATGCAATCCTGCCACGCTACAACACGCTATGTAATTGTGTTTAACAAGGACGAGTACTCCATGATAATCCAAAGAACAAAAAGATGGATTTAAATTTATAGAGCAACTCTAGGAAGATATTGTCTTGAAGAACGGAAGGTAAGAAAACAATAAAGCAAGCGATGAACCTGCAAAAATATCCTCCAAGTTATGCCTGAAAATCCATTGAATATATCCTTGATTGCATGTTTGTCTCTGTCGAGGTAGTGACTCTACGGGAAGGTTCTCCAAAAAATAGAGTAAGGTTGTTTTTCCTTTTTGAGAGTTTGATAGCAAACCTGCAATGCATCAAAAAGGGATAGAATTGATAAGAAAAGAAATCCTGCTATTTTATAGTTGAAGAACATGTTTCCATCGACAATAATACAAAAACATTGAAATTTGATGGTGTAAGGAAACTGCAGTGATATACTGAGCCATAAACTACTTTGCAATGATATACTGAACTATAAACCTGAAGCTCTACTTCGATGCCAATAAATTTATAATTGGAAAAGTAGGAAAATTAAATCATATACTCTAAAACATATATATTGCAGAAACCGAAGCGTGAAGCACACTTCCTTGAAATTTGAACACAAGTGAACATTCATTTCTGTTGAGCCTACTATTTATCTACGCGGGAGCATGGATAAGAAAAGATAGAAATTTAGAAAATGTGTGCAAATTCACATATATTTTTTCTAAAATCCCAAGGTAGTGTGTTGGTCCACTGGTCTATCAGGATGGTGTATTCTCATATTCCAGGGAATATGAAGTTCATACAAAAAGAAAACATGGGACATACATGGGGACTGTCTTTAAGGCAAAGCAAGTAACTAATCAAGAAAGAAGCTTTGGACATTCCACTTTCCTGGAATAAACATTGCAAAGTTCCCAGCTAGTACTTAGTATTTGACAATGGGACAAAAAATTAGCAGACTGCACAAGCACCAACTTACATGTATGAGGCCCTATTAAGTAAACATGATTGAAGGTTATTTACCTGTGCTCGACCAAGTTAGAGACAGTTTTAGTCCCAGTCACCTTAAAATAAATTTGTATGGAATTCTCTGTAGATATCTGAGAAGTGTTTATTTGCTGAAATAGGTTAAGCGGTTTAAAAGCTATGAACAGAATAACAAGCGACTCAGTAACTCAATTAAAGTTTCAGCTAAACTTAGAACTGGTTATTTAGGTTTTTGCTTGAGGAAAATATTAATTTATTCATGAAATAGAGATTTAACCTTTTTTGCATGTAAGCTGATATATCTTTTATGTACTGCAGGCAGTTTGTTTAAATCCACAAAACAGTCCCTTCAGTAGGTTAATGATCTTTTCTAAAAAAAAGTAGGTTAATGATGACAATTTTTTTTGCGTGTATTTCAATGATGAAAATTAATGACTAATTATGGTGCAAAATATCAACGTCCCTTCACTCTTTTGAACTGCAAGGCGTAATTTGCCCATCCAAGTTCAAATTTGAAAATGTGGGTTATGTTAAAACACAATAAGGTTTTGTTTGTGTCCAAACGTACTTTTTTATGATTGTACTTCTGAATCCCTGTAAGAAAACCTTGCTCCACTTGCTACTTTGTCAGGCCCGAGTGGGTTGAGGCGCTAGCAATCGATCAAATCAAGAGATCAAATGAGGAAATCAGGCCTGAATCTGGATGTATTACTATAAAAGAGGAACTATAGCGTATATAGTGTATGTGTTCATAGCCAGATAGGCAAACTTGGAGAATAAGCATGAATGAATAGCCAGCCACAACCTGGCTGTTAAGTAGGTGTGCTGTCCCCGGCAACGGAGTGAAAGGGAACAGTTACTACGCGGTAACGTTACAGTAGGGATCGGACGACTCGCGCGTTTTGTCTGAATCTTCAACAGTTAACTGAAGAAAGCTACACTGCTTCAGCAGGCGTGACACACTTACACGTAGGCCTTTCAGATTATAAGTCGGCATTGCCATTGCGGTTATTGAAGATCTTCGCGTATAGATTTTGGATCAAAGTCAAGCATTTCATATCGCCTTCACGTATACCAGTAAAAAATACAACTAAATCATGAGATTCATGCATAGTCAATGAAACTACAAAAGAAAGTCCGGAATTGTCAGAAAAGTTCAGACTTAAATGATCGACAAGTACAGAGTTTGCACTAAAAAGACAACTACTACATTGGCAATGTAAACTATTATCATTTGTACTGTAAAAAAGGTTAGAGAGAAAAGTTAATGAAGATGAGTCACATAAGACCTAGTCAGATCACTCCCTCTACAGCATTGGCAATGCTCACTACATCTTTATAAACCTGGGTACTCCCTCCATTTTTGTATACAAGGCCACTATCTCAGATTACAGGTACTACTTGTTTGAGATAAAAATAACAAAAGGGATTTCAGAAAGGAGTTCCAAACATATAACATTGGAGGGTTAGGTTCAATTTAACCTCTTGTTCTTCCTGTACATGTGTGAATTAAGGAGTAAAAAGCACAGGAACAACAAAATTAAGGCACAAATTACACAGAACTATGGAGCTAAAGTACAACTAGCTAGATCAAGGCATTGTTAAAAAAGACAACATAGTTCAGTAAGTCATGAACATAAATACTACAGAATTTGGAGATCAATTAGATACTGTAAATTCAGTTAGCAACAAGACAGACATATTGCACTTAGATTTCAAGGAAAAATATGACTACACCACACTGTAAATCATGAACATTGACACTGTAATAACTGTTTACTCCACACTGTAAATAGACAGAACAAATTTTCTTTTTTGCCACAACTTGAATCTGCTCTGCAACTTATGAACTTCTAGGTGTTCTACAGATTATCAAGAGTGGTGAAACAGTTTTAATTTACAAACATAGTTACTCCTACTACTTATCTGTGGTTGCCCAGATCATAAGTGCATCATAGTTACTCCTACTACTTATCTGAGCCTAATACAAAAAGATAAGAGCAGTTTTAACATGGTCCATCACAGGAAACAGAGCAGAAGAAGTACTGGTGCAGGAGCGAGTGCAAGGTTCAGAAAATCCATCACAGGAGCAAGAAGAACAACAACAGTTTTAGTACAGCTTGCATGAACTAGTGGAGCAAATTGCTCAGAGGTACATCCGTGGCGATCGTACATGGACGAACTAATACATCAGCCAGTGAGTATCCTCGTATACACTTTGAAAGCAATTTCAACATCGGACTTAGTAGACACTTGCAGGCGAGAAGAAGTTGCTGTGCCCTCCAGCGTGAAGATTGGCCGCGGCATTGCACCTCTTCTCCTTCTCCAGCGCCTCTTCGGCCTTCCACGCTGCTTCAAATGGATCATGGAAGATGATCGGCGGCGGCGGCTTGTAAGTCCCCACGTCTTGGGCAATGGATGACTTGTCGTTCGTCGACTCTTCTGCTTCTTCATCGAGGAAGGTCCTAAGGAACTCCAGCTCGTCAGCTTCGAGCGGGACGATTTCTTCTGCAGCATCAGCGAAAAGCCCCTCTGGTTCCAAGTAGAAATTCTGTTCGATGCTGTTAGTAGCTCCGACCGGGAGATTTTCCTCCGCTTGTGACCCGAGAAGCTCATCGATTGTGCAACAGAACCGGGCCATGTCGTCGTCAGCTTCACGTACGTATTCATCCGGCAAGAAAACCGGTGCTGCAGCGGTGAACGACGATGTGGCAGGTGCCGGGACCGGGACGGCACCGCGCATCCTCTTCTTGGGGCTCGCCGGATGAGGCTCGGCGGCGGCAGCGGTCGCTGGCCTCTTCTGCACGTGCGTGCTCTGGGTCACGGCCTCCGGTTGCGGTTGTTGAAGCTTGTACGCCTCCGATTCCTGTCGGGCCGCGTCAGGGGCATGCTGAGCCAAGTGCATCTTGCAGAAGACCTTCACCCCGTCGCTGACGGTGGCCTCCGGCAGCAGGCACCGGTACTCCTCCATGACCCAGCCCGTGGACTTGCCCTTCTTCTTGAAGGACAGGTTCTTGACCTCGCCGACCTTGACTCCCGCGTGGCAAATCTCCGTGGTCTTCTGGATGGTTCAGGTGCCGGTGCCGGCGCCGCGCACGCTCTGGTGCTTGCTCCCGTTCTTGCTCTTGCACGTGGTGAAGAAGAACCGGTCGCCGCTGCTCACGGCCTGCGGCATGGGCGCGTACCGGGCGGCCAGATCCTTGGGCTCGCAGCCGGAGATGTTGGCGCGGTGGATGAGCTTGTCGACGCCGTGCAGCGTCTCGCCGGAGAGGAGGCGTGGTAGGTAGTAGGTGACGGCGTCCACTTCCGTAGGGCTCAGCCGGTAGTGGTGGAAGACGTCGTCGACGTCGAGCCCCTCCATCCCGGTCGGCGGCTGCCCGATCTACTGCTAGGGTTCTAGCTAGGAAAGGGTGCTGTCGATCGAGGGCGGGCGGGAGAGGTTTGTCTGCGGGATCGGGAAGGTGTTGTGGGACGCGCAGGTGGTCTTTGCTGATATTTAAAGACGCTGGCGCGTCAGATTTCCTTATCTGAATCCGAAAATGTCCCCAGTTCAGTTTGCCGCTCCCGTTTGCTTTCATTTTCTGAAAATTTCCGTCAATCCGATCATGATACGGTCCTGAAGACGTGCCGTGCTGATTGTGATTCTTGATTCAGTTTGAGTAATACTAGCACATATGCCCGTGCCGTGCCTTGTAACGAGAGACAAATTAGTGTGTACATCGAAACATTTATCAACACGGCACGACAACATTCAAGCAATGCCATCCGGCGACGAGGGGGGCGCAAGCCATGGTCTTAAACACATTATGAAAAATTGCTCAAGTAGGGCGCTTGCTTTTCCCCATTAAAATCGGATTAGTAGTTTGAAAAAACAGTTTATTTCAGACTACTGGGCTTCGAAATGATTAAATATTGTGTGCCTTGCTTTCTTTTTCTTTTGCACATCTTTTATTGGTATGACTAATTGCCCATAACATGCATCCGCCAGTCACCTCTCAAGGCTGCTCTACTTTTCCTCCAGATGCCTCGCTAATTTCTTTTCTTGTTCAATAAACGCACCCTCTGCTGATGCCTCAGCAGCTTGTTAATTCTCGCAACTCATGCATATATAAGTTGATGTGATTTGTTATAAAAAAGTGACGTGGGACTATTAATCAGAAGAGCACAAATGTGGCATAGCTATTTTTTTTCTTCTAAATCACAAACGTGATATAGCTCAATTTATGGCACTAATAGGCTTTGGAGAGGACTCGCGAGCTCGAGACCATGATACGCCAACTTTTTTTCACTCCCTCGGAAGCCCAGCCATGTTGAGACTTTTGGCCCAGGTGACGTACTAAACGGGCTGAGCTTTTGGCCCAGGTAATATACGAAACGGGCTGAGGCTCGGGCTTCAAGCGACGTATGAAACAAATTTTAATGGACTGCATGGATTTTCCTACAAATAGTACCACCTCACTTATATATCTTATAAATATAAAATCACCTAAGCGGAACGAAACCAAGAATATCACATTGCTTTAATAGTAGGCATAGAGTATAGATATCTTTATCTTTATACCTAATAATAAAGCAAATTGGGTTTCTTTTGTCCGTCATGTCATTTTTCAGAAAAGTCCCTCTATTTCAGACAATTCAACCCGCAGTCCTGTTTTAAGTTAAAACGAATCGTTATTTTTGTATTTTATATAAAAGTCCCTGTCTTTTTTTGAAATCAACCCGCCGTCTAGATTTAAGTCATACTCGAACCGTTATTTTACATTTTTCAAAAAATCCCTGATGTTTTAGGTAATTCATCCACGGATCATATTTAAGTCAAACAAATGTTTTTTAAAATCATCCATATCTTTTAAACCGTAACTCCGATTTGAACGTGTTATATATGAAATTTGATTCAAAAAATATGTAGAATATGAATATGAGATTTTTTTACCTGTTAAGTATTTTTAAATATTATTTTGGAATATATTTGAGTCAAACCAAATGATTTTTTAAATTATCTGTATCTTTTAAACCGTAACTTCGATTTTAACATATTATATATGAAATTTTATTAGAAAAATGTGTGGAATCTAAATATGATGTTAATTTTACCTGTTAAATATTTTTAAAATATTGTTATGGAAGCAAACTTATAATTTATAACGCAAGATTCATGTTTTTTCATACCGGCGGCGATCCGGATTGCAAATAAACACCCCACTATAGCCATATACGGAAAAGAAAATATCAATAACTACACATGCATACCTCTAAAAAAATGTCGCAGGGGAAAACAACATATTTCTCATCGCGAGAGTGAGAGAAAGCAAGCGAGAGAGAGAGAGAGAGAGAGAGAGAGAGAGAGAGAGATAGAGAGGGGGAGAGGGAAGAGAGAGGGAAAGAGAGACGCCTTAGGATTAATCATATTCAACACATGTTTTTTGTTGTTTTGTGTGAACATCGAGGTCATCGCCGGCGAGGATGAGAAGGAGGATAAGCGGCAACACAAATATGATGCCTCACAAAAATAAAGGAGATGGACCTAATGTGGTCTTGAGTGATGGTTGTTGAGTCAAGAGCGTGTGTTATGTTTTCTCTCTCGTTGCAACGCACAGGCTCTTTTGCTAGTAGATATAGAAATCACAGACGTGATATAGCTCAATTTATGGCACTAATAGACTTTGGAGAGGACTCGCGAGCTCGAGACCATGATACGCCAACTTTTTTGCACTCACTCGGAAGCCCAGCCATGTTGGGACTTTTGGCCCAGGTGACGTACAAAACGGCCTGAGGTTTTGGCCCAGGTAATATACAAAACGGCCTGAGGCTCTGGCTTCAAGCGAGCTAGACCATGGTACGCCAACTTTTTTTCACTCCCTCAGAAGCCCGACCATGTTGAGACTTTTGGCCCAGGTGACGTACGAAACGGGCTGAGGTTTTGGCCCAGGTAATATACAAAACGGGCTGAGGCTAGGGCTTCAAGCGACGCATGAAACAAATTTTAATGGACTGCGTGGATTTTCCTACAAATAGTACCACCTCGCTTATATATCTTAAATATCAAATCACCTAAGCGGGACGAAACCAAGAATATCACCTTGTTTTAATAGTACGTATAGACTTCTGGGAGGGGATACCTGCTGTCCCCCGCGACGAGCAGCGGCAGCACCATGACGGCCGACGCGAATTCTTGGAGGGGAAGAACTTCAACGAGGTCATTGTGGAGGCTTGTCGGCGGGTACTTGCGTGCCTCCGGACTGGCGTGGCGCGACATGTCCATCCTCCCACGCCCCGCCTTGTTCTGGGCCCGCGGTGGTCGCCCTGCCTCCGGCCATGCCCGCGGTGGTCGCAGACCCGCGCCGAAGATGACACCCAAGCTGGAGGCGCTCAGAGAGGCTAGCAACCCCGACGACATGCTCGATCTCTTCTGGGCGATCCGCGAGTCAGCTACGGCTCAGGGGTGGAACAAGGCCCTCCGCTTGTCCATGAAGGCGGCGGCGGTGAGGAAGACAACAACCTCGACTTCCTCGGCGCGGACGACAATGACGACGACGGTGATGACGGCCCGGGCGACGACAATGGCAGCGGGCTCGACTTCGTCATGCTGGACAGCGCACGCGATGACGAGTAGATTAGTTGTTTTATTTAAAAAGTTTAGTTCAAATTTTGTTCCAGTCTTTGTAAAAAATCCTAAAATATGAATTATGTACAAATTATGTCCAAATTCACCCGTTTAAAATTTGTTGGAGAGGCACGACCCCATCCCCGCGTCCCTACTCAAGGCGACACGGGGGGGACTCCAGATCCCTGCTGGCGGTCGTCCTCCTTCCCTCCCCTCCCCCTCGCCGCCGCCGAGGGCCTCTGCTGGGCAAAGCCTAGGCAGGGCCGGTGGCAGCGGGGCCTCTCCTCGATGCGGCTCCCCGCCACATGGTCATGGCGCGGTGCTCGATCGTTGGCGGTGCTTGGCGGCATGGTGCTGCGAGGGCGCGGCGGTGGTATGGCGCGGTGGCTGCTGGGGTGATGGAGCTCCATTCGGCGGTGTTGCCTACGGCTGCGACGACCGAAGGTCTCGATTCCATCCCGATCCCCCTCTCTGGATCTGGATCTGGCCGGTCGGGACCTGGGCGTGGTGACGCCGGGCCTCCATGGCTGCTGTCACAGTGGTGGTGCTGGCGGTTGCGTTGGGGGCTCGGTGTGGTGGTGGCTGACGACGGTGCACATCAGAAGAAGTGGAGCAGCGGTGATCTTGGCAGGGACAGTAGCGGTGTGGTGAGGCGAGCTGGTTGCAGCGGTGCTTACTAGAGGTGGCAGCACGAACCACCTTCCAGGTTGGTGGCGGTGGTGCGATGGCTCAGCTAGGATGGAGTTCCTAGCGAGTAGCGAGCATCCGGGCCACCTCTGGGCTGTGTGGCGAGCGGCGGTGCTCATTCGGTGGTGCATGTGTGGGAGTTTCCCGCGGCTTGGTGCTCGATCGTCGAAAGGCTGTCACTTTGGAGCGGATGATAGCTTTCAATGCCGGTTCTAGCCCTTGCTGGAGGAGTTGGGTGGCTGTTGTTCCTCGGCCAGGTTGTAGATGTTTGGTGGGCAGCATTTTCCTTGCTGTGCGGACTGTCGGCGGTCCTTGGCTATGTAGCTACAATGGTGAGGCGTTGCGGCGGTGGTGGTGCGAAGCATCTTGGACGATGCTGCTCAATTCCTTCGAGGTGTGGAGATGTGCGATAATCGGATGTAAATCTTGCATGGCTCTTGCCGGCCCCCCCCGGTGATGGCACCCGTGGGTGTCGTCCCCCTCCTTGGAGGTGTCGTCGACGTGATTTCGACATTTCCCTCGCTCGTGTGGAGTTGGTTGTTGTCTCCGGGCGAAAGCCTTGATTCAGTCGGATCGGCACGATGGTGGCGTCTCGGCGTCACTCCTTCGTTGGGAGCATCATGTTTGGAGACACAGCTTCGTTCCTCATTGCTCTTCTCTGGTGTTTGCCGTGGTCCTATTCTGATTCTCGATGGCGCTATGCATGGCCGTCGCCGGTGCTTCCAAAACGGTGTCTTCCTCGGATTGGAGCAAATCCTGCCATTTACGTGTCACCTCATCTTCGACATTCAGGATGGATGGTGCGTCGACAAGCAAAGTTCAACGGGAGCAGGTGGTCTTCAGAGGTGCCGGTGTGGGTCGAGATGTAGTGTTGTTTTTAGTTAGGCAGGCGCTTGTGCTTTGTAGTGTTGTTGTTCGTTGGTGGTGTTTGTGCTACCCTCATTGTTCGCAGCGAGTGGTAGTTTTCTTGTACTTACAATTCTGCCTTCTATAAAGCTATGATACGCCTAGGCGTACTCTTGAAAAAAATTGTTGGGAAAAAATGGCCGCCTGTACCGTCCAGTTTTTTTGTAATCTATATATGAATTTTTAAAAATAAAAATTCCCGGCAAGCCGACCGAAGGTTATAATTTGTTTTAAAAAAGCCCGCTCGAGCCGTCGGGCCTAAACCTATTAGACCCATCCCGAATCAAGCATAAACGGGCAACAAGGGATGGCCTTTCTGACCGGGCAACGGCGGAGACAAGCCAACAGGGGGTGACGACAGGACGTCACATTTTTTTAGAGGAGCTCAGCGTTTGGGGCTCGCCCGGCTATTTGAGCCTGTCGACCGACCCCTCGCGCGGCGAGGTGGTACTAAAGTACTGGGCGTTTCTGAAGGAAATATGCCCTAGAGGCAATAATAAAGTTATTATTTATTTCCTTATTTCATTATAAATGTTTATTATTCATGCTAGAATTGTATTAACCGGAAACTTAGTACAAGTGTGAATACATAGATCAGCAGAATGTCACTGGTATGCCTCTACTTAACTAGCTCGTTGAATCAATGATGGTTATGTTTCCTAACCATAGACATGAGTTGTCATTTGATTAACGGGATCACATCATTATAGAATGATGTGATTTACTTGACCCATCTGTTAGCTTAGCACAATGACCGTTTAGTTTGTTGCTATTGCTTTCTCCATAACTTATACATGTTCCTATGACTATGAGATCATGCAACTCCCGAATACCGGAGGAACACTTTGTGTGCTACCAAATGTCACAACGTAACTAGGTGATGATAAAGGTGCTCTACGGGTGTCTCCGATGGTGTTTGTTGAGTTGGCATAGATCGAGATTAGGATTTGTCACTCTGATTGTCGGAGAGGTATCTCTGGGCCCTCTCGGTAATGCACATCACTATAAGCCTTGCAAGCATTGTGACTAATGAGTTAGTTGCAGAATGATTCATTACGGAACGAGTAAAGAGACTTGCCGGTAACGAGATTGAACTAGGTATTGAGATACCGACGATCGAATCTTGGGAAAGTAACATACCGATGACAAAGGGAATATCGTATGTTGTTATGCGGTTTGACCGATAAAGATCTTCATAGAATATGTAGGAACCAATATGAGCATCCAGGTTCCGCTATTGGTTATTGACCGGAAGTGAGTCTCGGTCATGTCTACATAGTTCTCGAACCCGTAGGGTCCGCACGCTTAACGTTCGCTGACGATCGGTATTATGAGTTTATGTGTTTTGATGAACCGAAGGTTGTTTGGAGTCCCAGATGTGATAACGGGCATGACGAGGATTCTCGAAATGGTCGAGACATAAAAATCGATATATTGGAAGCCTATGTTTGGACATCGGAATGGTTCTGAATGGTTCAGGCATTTTTCCGGAGTACTGGGAGGTTACCAGAACCCCCCGGGAGAAGTTATGGGCCTTATGGGCCATAAGAAGGAAGCACACCAGCCCACAAGGGGCTGGTGCACCCCCCTTGGTTAGGAGGCCAAATTGGAATAGGTTTTTTTGGGAGGGGGGAGGGCGGCCCCCTTTCCTTCTCTCCTACTCCTCCTTCCCTTCCTCTCCTACTCCAACTAGGGAAGGGGGGATCCTACTCCCGGTAGGAGTAGGACTCCCCTAGGGCATGCCATAGAGAGGGCCGGCCCCTTCCCTCCTCCACTCCTTTATATACAGGGAGGGGGGTACCCCATAGACACACAAGTTGATCATTGATCTCTTAGCCGTGTGCGGTGCCCCCCTCCACCATAATCCACCTCAGTCATATCGTAGCGGTGCTTAGGCGAAGCCCTGTTCCGGTAACATCATCATCATCATCATCACGCCGTCGTGCTGACGAAGCTCTCCCTCGACACTCTGCTGGATCGTGAGTTCGTGGGACGTCACCGAGCCAAACGTGTGCAGATCACGGAGGTGCCGTACCTTCGGTGCTAGGATCGGTCGATCGTGAAGGCGTATGACTACATCAACCGCGTTGTCATAACACTTCTGCTTACGGTCTATGAGGGTACATGGACAACACTCTTCTCTCTCGTTGCTATGCATCATCATGATCTTGCGTGTGCGTAGGAATTTTTTTTTGAAATTACTGCGTTCCCCAACAGTGGCATCCGAGCCAGGTTTATGCATAGATGTTATATGCACGAGTAGAACACAAAGGAGTTGTGGGCGTGGGTATATACATATCTCTTGCTATTACTAGTTGATTCTTGATTCAGCGGTATTGTTGGACGAAGCGGCCTAGACCGACATTACGCGTACGCTTACGCGAGACTGGTTCTACCGCCTTGCTTCACACACAGGTGGCTAGTGGACGTCTATTTCTCCAACTTTAGTTGAATCGGTTTCAATGAACAAGGTTCTTTCTGAAGATCAAAAGGCAATCACTATACTATGTTGTGGTTTTTGATGCGTAGGTAAGAACGGTTCTTGCTCAGCCCGTAGCAGCCACGTAAAACTTACAACAACAAAGTAGAGGACGTCTAACTTGTTTTTGCAGGGCATGTTGTGATGTGATATGGTCAATACATGATGAGATATAAATTGTTGTATGAGATGATCATATTTTGTTGAAGTTATCGGCAACTGGCAGAAGCCTTATGGTTGTCTCTTTATTGCATAAGATGCAAGTGCCGAATAATTGGTTTACTTTATCGCTATGCGATAGCAATAGTTGGCGAGATGACCATGTGATGGCACATTGATAGAGATCAAGATGATGGAGATCATGGTGTCATGCCGGTGACGATAGAGATCATGACGGTACATTGGAGATGGAGATCAAAGGCGCAAGATGATCATGGCCATATCATGTCACATATTTTGATTGCGAGTGATGTTTATCCTTTATGCATCTTATTTTGCTTAGTTCGGCGGTAGCATTATAAGATGATCTCTCACTAAATTTCAAGGTATAAGTGTTCTCCTTGAGTATGCACCGTTGCGACAGTTCGTCGTGCCGAGACACCATGTGATGATCGGGTGTGATAAGCTCTACGTTCACATACAACAGGTGCAAGCCAGTTTTGCACAAGAAGAATACTCAGGTTAAACTTGACAAGCCTAGCATATGCAGATATGGCCTCAGAACACTAGAGACCGAAAGGTCGAGCGTGAATCATATAGTAGATATGATCAACATAGTGATGTTCACCATTGAAAACTACTCCATCTCACGTGATGATCGGACATGGTTTAGTTGATTTGGATCACGTGATCATTTAGATGACTAGAGGGATGTCTATCTAAGTCAGAGTTCTTAAGTAATATGATTAATTGAACTTTAATTTATCATGAACTTAGTCCTGATAGTATTTGCATATCTATGTTGTAGATCAATAACTTGCGATGTAGCTCTGATACGTCTCCAACGCATCTATACTTTTTTATTGTTCCTTGCTATTATATTATCTGTTTTGGATGTTTAATGGGCTTTAATATACATTTTTATATTATTTTTGGGACTAACCTACTAACCAAAGGCCCAGTGCAAATTGCTGTTTTTTTGCCTATTTCAGTGTTTCGTAGAAAAGGAATATCAAACGGAATGAAACCTTCGGGACAGTTATTTTTGGAACAAACGTGATCCAGAAGACTTGGAGTGGACGTCAAGAAAGAAGCAAGGAGGCCACAAGGCAGGAGGGCGCGCCCAGGGGGTAGGCGCGCCCCCCACCCTCGTGGGCCCCTCGCAGCTCCACCACGTACTTCTTCCTCCTATATATACCCATATACCCCGAAAACATCCAGGAGCACCACGAAACCCTATTTCCACCGTCGCAACCTTCTGTACCCGTGAGATCCCATCTTGGGGCCTTTTCCGATGCTCCGCCGCAGGGGGAATCGATCATGGAGGGCTTGTACATCAACACCATAGCCTCTCCGTTGATGTGTGAGTAGTTTACCACACACCTTCGGGTCCATAGTTATTAGCTAGATGGCTTTTCTCTCTGTTTGGATTTCGATACAAAGTTCTCCTCGATTCTCTTGGAGATCTATTCGATGTAATTCTTTTTGTGGTGTGTGTGTAGAGATCCGATGAATTGTGGGTTTATGATCAAGATTATCTATGGACAATATTTGATTCTTCTCTGAAATCTCTTATGCACGATTTAATATCTTTGCAAGTCTCTTCGAATTATCAGTTTGGTTTGGCCTACTAGATCGATCTTTCTTGCATTGGGAGAAGTGCTTAGCTTTGGGTTCAATCTTGCAGTGTCCTTTCCCAGTGACAACAGGGGCAGCAAGGCACGTATTATATTGTTGCCATCGAGGATAAAAAGATGGGGTTTATATCATATTTCTTGAGTTTATCCCTCTACATCATGTCATCTTGCCTAATGCGTTACTCTGTTCTTATGAACTTAGTACTCTATATTCATGCTGGATAGCGGTCGATGTGTGGAGTAATAGTAGTAGATGCAGAATCGTTTCGGTCTACTTGTCGCGGACGTGATGCCTATACACATGATCATGCCTAGATATTCTCATAACTATGCACTTTTCTATCAATTGCTCGATAGTAATTGAAGGAAATATGCCCTAGAGGCAATAATAAAGTTATTATTTATATTTCCTTATATTATGATAAATGTTTATTATTCATGCTAGAATTTAACCGAAAACTTAGTACATGTGTGAATACATAGACAAACAAAGTGTCACTAGTTTGCCTCTACTTGACTAGCTCGTTGAATCAATGATGGTTATGTTTCCTAACCATAGACATGAGTTGTCATTTGATTAACGGGTGTCGGTGTCAAAACCGGTAGATCTCGGGTAGGGGGTCCCGAATGGTGCGTCTAGGATCGATGGTAACAGGAGACGGGGGACACGATGTTTACCTAGGTTCGGGCCCTCTCTATGGAGGTAAAACCCTACGTCCTGCTTGATTGATATTGATGAATATGAGTGTTACAAGAGTGGATATACCACGAGATCGTAATGGCTAAACCCTAGAAGCCCAGCCTATGTGGGTATGGTAATGAGTATATACGATGTCCTTTCTGGACTATCCCCTTCGGTTTATATAGACACCGAGGGGATCTACGGTTTATATGGAGTCGATTACATAAGAAGGAATCTTCGATCACCAAGCTTGTCTTCCACGCCAAGAAGAGTCCAATCCGGACACGGTGCAGTCTTCGGCCTTCATGTCTTCTCAGCCCATCAGTCTGGCCCATGGATAACAGGCCGGACGCCTGAGGACCCCTTAGTCCAGGACTCCCTCAGTAGCCCCTGAACCTGGCCTTCAATGATGAGGAGGCCGACGTGCAGATTTTCTTCAGAATTGCAAGGCGGGTTCCCCTTTCTCTGAACTCCAAGGTAGTCTTCGGATGCAATAATAGTATCCTAACCTGTTACGCACACATACACAACCACAGAGAGAATATAATATTTGCACGAATCTAATCTGTTGACAGCTTTTTTCCAACACGACATTACGTCTGTCCGGTTATAATTTCGAACCATTTTTCTTCTTCCGCTCCATGTTTTGAGACGCGGTTGCCATTGGCATGTCTTGTCAAAGCAGAGATCGTGTCCCCTTATCGCGGGATTCTCATCAATGCGGGCATGGCTAACTCAACCATGTCGTTTACACAGCCCTTGGGAATAGGCGAATTTTCAGGACGAGCGGGGAGGCGCTTGATATTCGCGGCCTTTATAAGGGGATATGAACATTCTCACTTTACCCACATCCTTCTTCATCTTCAGTCCTTCCGTCCTCGAGCTCTAGCGCCCAAGCTTTTAGCTTTTCCTCTTTCGAGAAAGCACTCCAATCATGTCCGGATCCGGAGCTGGAGGCAAGTGGATGGCCTCCTCCATTGAGAAGAAGAACATCACGGAGCTCTGAGAGGCCGGCTATTTAGCCAAGGAGATTGCTCACCGACTCCCGGCAAAAGGGCAAACCGTCCCTACCCCCGAGCCCCATGATAGGGTTGTGTTTCTCACACACTTCGTTCGCGGGCTGGGATTCCCTCTTCATCCATTCGTCCGTGGATTGATGTTTTACTATGGGTTGGACTTCCACGATCTGGCCCCCACTTTCATCCTTAACATCTCCGCATTCATAGTGGTGTGCGAAGCCTTTCTCCGCATCCCACCTCACTTTGGCCTGTGGTTGAAGACTTTTAATGTAAAGGCAAAGGTGGTGCGCGGCCAGCAGGCCGAGTGCGGAGGTGCCATGGTGGGCAAGATGCCCAATACCACCTGGCTCGAAGGCTACTTTGTAGAGACGGTGAAGTGATGGCAATCGGGGTGGTTCTACATCACCGAGCCACGCGACGCCAACTGGGCGGCGACTCCCAAATTCTGATCCGGAGTCCCGATGCGGCTTACCTCCTGGCAAGAGAAAGGCCTGACCTTGGGATCTTTGGAAGAGATCACGAGGCTCCAAACGTGCCTCTAGAATATGATAACCCGAAAGATCAAGCTCGTTGATGTGATCCAGGTCATGCATGTACGCCGGATCCTTCCGTGTCAATGTCGGACCTGTTATTTGTGGGAGTTCGATTCGGCCAAGCACCAGACGCTGTTAAGGCTTTTTGGCACGACGCACGAAGATATCTGGAAGGTGCTCTTCAAGGGCAGCAAGACACTGCCACCCTTGACCAAGGATCGCGGGCTCAATTTTAAGCGCCAGGCCAATTCGGTAGGCTATCAAGGTATAGTCTTTAAGGACATACTTCAAGGAAAGATACTAAGCCCTCTCATCAATTTCTTTTTCAGGCCTGGGTTGACCTAGCGGGACGGATTAATAATCTGGCTCCACTGCCTGAAGGTGGAGAAACCTCACTCCTCATGAAGATGCTATTTACGGTGCCTTACGACGTACCGGAGAAGAAGGTCAAAACCATGGCCAAGGGGACCAGGAGTGGGCTTCGCCGAAGGAGCACCTTGGTCATCTCGTCTGACAATGAGACAGACCCTTGGGCTCTCGATGATGACGACAAGGAGGGAGGCGACTCCCCTCCTCCGAGAGGAAGGGAGAAAAGGGAGGCCTCCACGAGTTTGGAGGCAGAGGCGCCCAGAAGGGGAAAAGGCTCCCTCACGGATAACTCTACGTGGGATGTCGACAACAGTCCAGAGCGACATCGCCGGACCAAGCCTCGGGCCGCCTCGTGAGTACTAGAATCGAGAACATCTGGCCTTCTCGGTCTATAATATTGATACATCTTAAACCTTGTCATTGCAGTCCGGCACGTGATGGCTCCCCGCGATCCTCGACAGAGGATTCGCTAGACTCGAAGGAGATGGCTAGCATATCTCCGCCACCTGCCCATTCCATCTCACACAAGGGAGATGACGAGGTGGTGTCCAAAAAGACCTTCCCGGGACGGGGGGAGATTCCGGAGACCATCGGGGTGACGTCCCGGGATGACTCCTCGGCCGCCGGACATACAGGGAAAAAAAAGTCCCCACGGGGACTGGTGACGGGGCCCGAGTTCCCTTTGGGCCTCAGCCGGATACCATTCAGGAGCTCTACGTGGCTCCGGGGTCCAGCGAATGGCATTCCCCCCAAGGAGGGAATGTACCTGTTCGTCCGGTGATCTCTGTCCAACCAAAGGCACCGGATAATCTGCTGGAGGCGCTACGAGGCGCCTCTATCGTGGATGAGCATCGTGTCCTTATGGACACGGTAATAGAGAAGGTTCAGTTTGTCAAAAGCGGACTAACCGAAGCCTGCACGAGCATTCTAACGGGATTTGAGGTAAGTAATGTAATTGTAGGAAAAACATCACCGTATAGATAGTAGCCCCTGATGCTCTATTTGGCGTTCGGGAGGAAAAGCCAAACAGAGGATCAAGAATGAATATCGCAGGAGTCTAACATGAGTTGTCTATGTGAATAAGCAGGTGTCGCTGCAGGTTGCCACTGCTCACGCTGCGGAAGTTTCCGGACTGAAGCGGAAACTGGAGCGGGTTGAGGAGGAGCTCGGCCTCGTGAAGAAACAGCTGTAATATAGCCAAGGTATGCAGTAACCTGTGGGTACATTTCAAAAAAATGAGTTGTCCAGCCGGACTTAAAGTGTCATAAACTTTCTTAGTGGCCACGACCGAGGTGGCGGCCCTTAAGAAGGCGCTAGCCAAGGCCGAGGACAAAGCGGCCAAAGAACGCGCCTCACGCGAGGAGCACGAAGCCCGGGTTGGCGAGGCGCAGCAGCAGCTTGATACGTCTCCAACGTATCTATAAGTTTTGATTGCTCCATGCTATATTATCTACTGTTTTGGACATTATTGGGCATTATTATCCACTTTTATATTATTTTTTGGACTAACCTATTAACCGGAGGCCCAACCCAGAATTGCTGTTTTTTTTCTATTTTAGGGTTTCGAAGAAAAGGAATATCAAACGGAGTCCAAACGGAATGAAACCTTCGGGAACGTGATTTTCTCGACAGATAAGACCCGGGAGACTTGGACCCTACGTCAAGGCACGTAACAGGAGGCCACGAGGTAGGGGGTGCACCTTACCCTACCAGGCGCGCCCCCACCCTCGTGGGGCCCCTGTTGCTGCACCGACGTACTTCTTCCTCCTATATATATCCACGTACCCCCAAACGATCAGAATAGGAGCCAAAACCCTAATTCCACCGCCGTAACTTTCTGTATCCACGAGATCCCATCTTGGGGCCTGTTCCGAAGCTCTGCCAGAGGGGGCATCGATCACGGAGGGCTTCTACATCAACACCATAGCCCCTCCGATGAAGTGTGAGTAGTTCACCTCAGACCTACGGGTCCATAGTTAGTAGCTAGATGGCTTCTTCCCACTTTTTGGATCTCAATACAATGTTCTCCCCCTCTCTTGTGGAGATCTATTCGATGTAATCTTCTTTTTGCGGTGTGTTTGTTGAGACCGATGAATTGTGGGTTTATGATCAAGTCTATCTATGAATAATATTTGAATCTTCTCTGAATTCTTTTATGTATGATTGGTTATCTTTGCAAGTCTCTTCGAATTTTCAGTTTGGTTTGGCCTACTAGATTGATCTTTCTTGCAATGGGAGAAGTGCTTAGCTTTGGGTTCAATCTCGCGGTGTCCTTTCCCGGTGATAGTAAGGGCAGCAAGGCACGTATTGTATTGTTGCCATCGAGGATAACAAGATGGGGTTTTCTTCATATTGCATGAGTCTATCCCTCTACATCATTTCATCTTGCTTAAGGCGTTACTCTGTTTTTAACGTAATACTCTAGATGCATGTTGGATAGCGGTCGATGAGTGGAGTAATAGTGGTAGATGCACGCAGGAGTCGGTCTACTTGTCCCAGACGTGATGCCTATATACATGATCATACCTAGATATTCTCATAACTATGATCAATTCTGTCAATTGCTCAACAGTAATTTGTTCACCCAACGTAGAATACTTATGCTCTTGAGAGACGCCACTAGTGAAACCTATGGCCCCCGGGTCTATCTTTATCATATTGATCTCCTACTACTTAGTTATTTCCTTTGTTATTTACTTTGCCTTTATTTTACTTTGCATCTTTATCATAAAAATACCATAAATATTATCTTATCATATCTATCAGATCTCACTCTCGTAAGTGGCCCTATAGGGATTGACAACCCCTATTTGCGTTGGTTGCGAGGATTTATTTGTTTTGTGCAGGTGTGAGGGACTCGCGCGTAGCCTCCTAATTGATTGATACCTTGGTTCTCAAAAACTGAGGGAAATACTTACGCTACTTTGCTGCATCATCCCTTCCTCTTCGGGGAAAACCAACACAGTGCTCAAGAGGTAGCAAGAAGGATTTCTAGCGCCGTTGCCAGGGAGGTCTACACAAAAGTCAACATACCAAGTACCCATCACATACCCTTATCTCCCGCATTACATTATTTGCCATTTGCCTCTCGTTTTCCTCTCCCCCACTTCACCCTTGCCGTTTTATTCGCCCTCTCTCTCTATCCTCCCTCTCTTTCTCTATTTGCCCCTTTTTGCCCGCTTGCTTTTTGTTTGCTTGTGTGTTAGTTTGCTTGCTTGTCATGATGGCTCTACCTAAATTTGGTGACCTTCACCTTAAAATATTAGAAGAGATCGAAAGCAATGTCAGGAGTGTTATGGTCTTGCAATTTGAACATAATAGTTTCTTTAGAAACGAGCTTAAAGAACAAAAAAGTTTTATGAATTTTATGAATAAAGAGCTTGACAATATGTCTAAAGAATTCGATGCTTTAAGATCCCAAATTGCTCATCTTGAGAAATTAACTGCTGAAATTTCGGATAGGCAGGCTACCTTAGTTAATAAGATGGCCGCTAAACCGGATTGCTATGAAAATAAAGATGAAGATCTAAAAGTTATTGATGTGTCCCCTATTAAATCTTTGTTTTGCAATATGAATCTTGATAATGATGGAACTGAATATGGTCCACCTTTACCTAGAAGGCGTTCCAAGAATTCGGAATTTGTTGATCTTGATGCTAAATTTGATAAAAGTGGGATTGAAGAATTAAAACCCTGGATGTTGCTAAACCCACTATTATGGATTTCAAGGAATTTAACTATGAAAATTGCTCTTTGATTGATTGTATTTCCTTGTTGCAATCCGTGCTAAATTCTCCTCATGCTTATAGTCAAAATAAAGCGTTTACTAAACATATCATTGATGCCTTGATGCAATATTATGAAGAAAAACTTGAATTGGAAGTTTCTATCCCTAGAAAACTTTATGATGAGTGGGAACCAACTATTAAAATTAAAATTAAAGATCATGAATGCTATGCTTTATTTTATTTGGGTGCTAGTGTTTCCACGATTCCAAGGACTTTGTGTGATTTGTTAGGTTTCCGTGATTTTGATGATTGCTCTCTAAACTTGCACCTTGCGGATTCCACTATTAAGAAACCTATGGGAATAATTAATGATGTTCTTATTGTTGCAAACAGGAATTATGTGCCCGTAGATTTTATTGTTCTTGACATAGATTGCAATCTTCACATCCTATTATTCTTGGTAGACCTTTCCTTAGAACGATCGGTGCAATTATTGACATGAAGGAAGGAAATATTAGATTCCAATTTCCATTAAGGAAAGGCATGGAACACTTTCGTAGAAAGAAAATTAAATTACCTTATGAATCTATTATGAGAGCCACTTATGGATTGCCTACCAAAGATGTCAATACCTAGATCTATTCTTGCTTGTTATGCCTAGCTAGGGGCGTTAAACGATAGCGCTTGTTGGGAGGCAACCCAATTTTATTTTTATTCCTTGCCTTTTGCTCTTGTTTAGTAATAAATAATTTATCTAGCCTCTGTTTTGGTTGTGTTTTTTGTGTTTAATTAGTGTTTGTGCGAAGTAGAACCGTTGGGAAGGCTTGGGGAAAGTCTTGTTGAACTTGCTGTAAAAACCAGAAACTTTAGCGCTCACGAGAACTGCTGTCATTTTTATTTGAAGAGTGATATTTAGTTAATTATTTTTGATGATGATTAATAGATAAATTCCTCACGTCCGGCAATTTATTTTAGAATTTTGGGGTTCCAGATCTTGTGATAGCTACAGATTACTACAGACTGTTCTGTTTTAGACAGATTCTGTTTTTCGTGTGTTGTTTGCTTATTTTGATGAATCTATGGCTAGTAAAATAGTTTATAAACCATAGAGAAGTTGGAATACAGTGGGTATAACACCAATATAAATAAATAATGAGTTCATTACAGTACCTTGAAGTGATCTTTTATTTTCTCTCGCTAACGGAGCTCACGAGAGTTTCTACTTTAAGTTTTGTGTTGTGAAGTTTTCAAGTTTTGGGTAAAGATTTGATGGATTATGGAACAAGGAGTGCCAAGAGCCTAAGCTTGGGGATGCCCATGTCACCCCCAAGATAATCTAAGGACACCTAAAAGCCAAAGCTTGGGGATGCCCCGGAAGGCATCCCCTCTTTCGTCTACTTCTATCGGTAACTTTACTTGGAGCTATATTTTTATTCGCCACATGATATGTGTTTTGATTGGAGCATCTTGTATGATTTGAGTCTTTGCTTGTTAGTTTACCACAATCATCCTTGATGTACACACCTTTTGAGAGAGCCATACATGATTTGGAATTTGTTAGAATACTCTATGTGCTTCGCTTATATCTTTTGAGTTATATAATTTTGCTCTAGTACTTCACTTATATCTTTTAGAGCATGGTGGTGGATTTGTTTTATAGAAACTATTGATCTCTCATGCTTCACCTAGATTATTTTGAGAGTCTTAATAGCATGGTAATTTGCTTAAAATCCTAATATGCTAGGTATTCAAGATTAGTAAAATTTTCTTAAAAGTGTTTTGAATACTAAGAGAAGTTTGATGCTTGATGATTGTTTTGAGATATGGAGGTAATAATATCAAAGTCGTGATAGTTGAGTAGTTGTGCAATTGAGAAATACTTGTGTTGAAGTTTGCAAGTCCCGTAGCATGCACGTATGGTAAACCTTATGCAAAAAAATTGAAACATGAGGTGTTATTTGATTGTCTTCCTTATGAGTGGCGGTCGGGGACGAGCGATGGTCTTTTCCTACCAATCTATCCCCCTAGGAGCATGCGCGTAGTACCGAGGTTTTTGATGACTTGTAGATTTTTGCAATAAGTATGTGAGTTCTTTATGACTAATGTTGAGTCCATGGATTGTACGCACTCTCACCCTTCCATCCTTGCTAGCCTCTTCGGTACCGTGCATTGCCCTTTCTCACATTGAGAGTTGGCGCAAACTTCGCCGGTGCATCCAGACCCCGTGATATGATACGCTCTTTCACACATAAACCTCCTTATATCTTCCTCAAAACAGCCACCATACCTACCTATTATGGCATTTCCATAGCCATTCGGAGATATATTGCCATGCAACTTTCCACCATTCCGTTCATCATGACACCTTCATCATTATCATATTGCTTAGCATGATCTTGTAGTTGACATAGTATTTGTGGCAAAGCCACCATTCATAATCCTTTCATACATGTCACTCTTGGTCCATTCATATCCCGGTACACCACCGGAGGCATTCATATAGAGTCATACTTTGTTCTAGTATCGAGTTGTAAATAAATAGAAGTGTGATGATCATCATTTTCTAGAGCATTGTCCCAAGTGAGGAATATATATAAAAAGGGGAGAAAGGCCATTAAAAAAAGAGAAGGCCAAAAAAACAGAAAGGCCATAAAAAATAAAAGGCCCAAAAAAATGAGAGAAAAAGAGAGAAGGGACAATGTTACTATCCTTTGCCACACTTGTGCTTCGAAGTAGCACCATAATCTTCATGATAGAGAGTCTCTTGTTTTGTCACTTTCATATACTAGTGAGAATTTTCATTATAAGAACTTGGCTTGTATATTCCAACAATGGGCCTCCTCAAGTGCCCTAGGTCTTTGTGAGCAAGCAAGTTGGATGCACACCCACTAGTTTGTTTTGTTGAGCTTTCATACATTTATAGCTCTAGTGCATCCGTTGCATGGCAATCCCTACTCCTTGCATTAACATCAATCGGTGGGCATCTCCATAGCCCATTGATTAGCCTCGTTGGTGTGAGACTTTCTCCTCTTTTGTCTTCTCCACATAACCCCCTCGTTATATTCTATTCCACCTATAGTGCTATGTCCATGGCTTGCGCTCATATATTGCGTGAAAGTTTATAGGTTTGAGATTACTAAAGTATGAAACAATTGCTTGGCTTGTCATCGGGGTTGTGCATGATGAGAGCATTCTTGTGTGATGAAAATGAAACATGGCTAAACCATATGATTTTGTAGGGATGAACTTTATTTGGCCATGTTATTTTGAGAAGACATAATTGCTTTGTTAGTATGCTTGAAGTATTATCATTTTTATGTCAATATGAACTTTTGTCTTTAATCTTTCGGATCTGAATATTCATACCACAATTAAGAAGAATTACATTAAAATTATGCCAAGTAGCACTCTGCATCAAAAATTCTGTTTTTATCATTTACCTACTCGAGGACGAGCATGAATTAAGCTTGGGGATGCTTGATACGTCTCCAACGTATCTATAATTTTTGATTGCTCCATGCTATATTATCTACTATTTTGGACATTATTGGGCTTTATTATCCACTTTTATATTATTTTTGGGACTAACCTATTAACCGGAGGCCCAGCCCAGAATTGCTGTTTTTTGCCTGTTTTAGGGTTTCGAAGAAAAGGAATATCAAACGGAGTCCAAACGGAATGAAACCTTCGGGAACATGATTTTCTCGACAGATAAGACCCGGGAGACTTGGACCCTACGTCAAGGCACGTAACAGGAGGCCACGAGGTAGGGGGTGCACCTTACCCTACCAGGCGCGCCCCCACCCTCGTGGGGCCCCTGTTGCTGCACCGACGTACTTCTTCCTCCTATATATATCCACGTACCCCCAAATGATCAGAATAGGAGCCAAAACCCTAATTCCACCGCCGTAACTTTCTGTATCCACGAGATCCCATCTTGGGGCCTGTTCCGAAGCTCTGCCAGAGGGGGCATCGATCACGGAGGGCTTCTACATCAACACCATAGCCCCTCCGATGAAGTGTGAGTAGTTCACCTCAGACCTACGGGTCCATAGTTAGTAGCTAGATGGCTTCTTCCCACTTTTTGGATCTCAATACAATGTTCTCCCCCTCTCTTGTGGAGATCTATTCGATGTAATCTTCTTTTTGCGGTGTGTTTGTTGAGACCGATGAATTGTGGGTTTATGATCAAGTCTATCTATGAATAATATTTGAATCTTATCTGAATTCTTTTATGTATGATTGGTTATATTTGCAAGTCTCTTCGAATTTTCAGTTTGGTTTGGCCTACTAGATTGATCTTTCTTGCAATGGGAGAAGTGCTTAGCTTTGGGTTCAATCTTGCGGTGTCCTTTCCCGGTGATAGTAAGGGCAGCAAGGCACGTATTGTATTGTTGCCATCGAGGATAACAAGATGGGGTTTTCTTCATATTGCATGAGTCTATCTCTCTACATCATGTCATCTTGCTTAAGGCGTTACTCTGTTTTTAACTTAATACTCTAGATGCATGCTGGATAGCGGTTGATGAGTGGAGTAATAGTAGTACATGCAGGCAGGAGTCGGTCTACTTGTCTCGGACGTGATGCCTATATACATGATCATACCTAGATATTCTCATAACTATGCTCAATTCTGTCAAGTGCTCAACAGTAATTTGTTCACCCACCGTAGAATACTTATGCTCTTGAGAGAAGCCACTAGTGAAACCTATGGCCCCGGGTCTATCTTTATCATATTGATCTCCTACTACTTAGTTATTTCCTTTGCTATTTACTTTGCCTTTATTTTACTTTGCATCTTTATCATAAAAATACCAAAATTATTATCTTATCATATCTATCAGATCTCACTCTCGTAAGTGGCCCTATAGGGATTGACAACCCCTATGTGCGGTGGTTGCGAGTATTTATTTGTTTTGTGCAGGTGCGAGGGACTCACGCGTAGCCTCCTACTGGATTGATACCTTGGTTCTCAAAAACTGAGGGAAATACTTATGCTACTTTGCTGCATCATCCCTTCCTCTTCGGGGAAAACCAACGCAGTGCTCAAGAGGTAGCATAGCTCTAGGGCGCGATAGAGAGGTTTGAGTCCTTGGAGCGCGATTGTAAGGTGCAAGAGTCCGAATTGGTGAAGGCCCGCCAGAGCACGCAGGATGCACGAGCCGAAGCCCAGATCACCCTCCAGGAAATTTAGGCGGCCAAGAATATTTCGGCGGGTAAATCCTTCCCGCGTAGCAAGTGCGTAGAAGAAATGTTCCTTGTACTTATCCCGAATTTGGATTTTCCAGGGGCGTTTATAGATCTGCCGCACAGTGTGTCAAATGTTGCCGAGCATTATAAAGACGAAGAAGGGATGTCTACAGAGATGCTGTTCTGGTCCCAATATCTGGGATCCAAACATCTGGTGCCCTTTAGCGACTAGCTAAAGCAGTTGGTCGAGTTGCATAGGTTGGCAGAGCTAGCCATGAAGGACCTAATAGTCCAGCTGCGGCCTGCTGATCCTATACCTAGTAGCTACTTCGGGCTTGTGCAACGGCTTGTGAGTGCCTGTCCGCGGCTCGAAGCCGTGAAGCGGTCGGTCTGTATTGAAGGTTCGTGTATGGCCTTTGCCCGCATCAAGACGCATTGGGAAAAGCTGGATGCCAAGAAGCTAATGACCGAGGGACCACCGGAGGGCAAGGAGCATCGTCGACCTGAGCACTATTTTGAAGGTGTGCTAGAGGGGTCCCTCCTTGTGGCGGAGCAATGTTCGAAGGATATCACATTCTCATGAGAACATGTGTATTACCTTGCCCTGTAATATGGAACAATGGTCTTTATGTAGTATAATGCTTATGATTTAAATTTTACCTCCTGTGCGGCCGTTTATTAACTCTGAGGGTTGACCAGTCGTCGGCTTCTGCCCCCACGTAGCTAGTACGGGGGTGTTCAGGATAAATCTAAACACTCTTTACTCCACATTATGGTCCTTAAAGGAGGTGTTTAGTGCAACGAACAAGGCTATCAGACTATGTGACCTTTACCGCCCTCACTTAGCCATAGGAGTTTGACAATTAAGAAAGTTGGCGAAGCCCCAGGTATTCTGAAGACCAAACTAGGGGCGCTATGCACGCCTAATTGGGGGAACCGATTCTTCGCAAGAAGTGGAAAAAAAATTCTAATGATTTGGA
The DNA here is from genome assembly GCF_018294505.1 of Triticum aestivum. Taxonomy (NCBI): domain Eukaryota; kingdom Viridiplantae; phylum Streptophyta; class Magnoliopsida; order Poales; family Poaceae; genus Triticum; species Triticum aestivum. The sequence goes on from NC_057812.1 coordinate 177,429,140, forward strand.
ACCTCTCGAACAGCTGACCGGCTCTCGCCGCATCATGACAGTCACTTTTCGGCTTTCTCTACTGAGGTGCTCGTCCGGAAGAACCGGGACACAATCGCAGTAGTTCTCCCTTTACTACCCTAGCTGATATAGCGGAACGTAAGGTAGTAAGCACAGGAGCCGGGCAACCCAACTATTGACCAAAGACATGATTTTGAGCCGATGCATATAATGCTATAAGTTCAGGGTGCCGAACTATACTATGAAAGTGTTCGGACTTTTATTGTCGTAGTGTTGGGTGTAATGAAGCCCCTGGCGTAGTAATACGTACCATGGCGTACGTGTGCGGTAAGTGATTAATACCGAGGCGAGTAAACGGAAAAAATGAAATAATGAGCTGACGCTACTGTGTATTCGCCATTGTGATGTAACTATTACGCCGGGGCGTACTTTGTACAAGTAATATGATAAGCAAGAATAGGGCTATTTAACATGCCGCAACTAAGGGCGAGCTACATGCGGGTATGAAGAGCAAGTATGGCAATCGTTTAGTAGAGACCACCTGGGGATTCCCTTGTAAGCCAGAGCTCCTTGCCTCCTTGGTGTGTTCTGCAAGTAGGTTGTCCGCATAGACCTTCAAAATAGAAGAAAACTCGTGAAAAGTAAAAGTGAAATCGTGCGAATCCCAGGGTCGGTCGAACCGTATAGTGGATCGTGAATGAGTTATGCCTCCGTCAATTCTGCTGGGGTTTTGAGTGCGTAGTTTATGTATGCGCGGTATTGGTGTCGTTGCGTCGTCAGGGCTGGGACGGAGGTCAAATTGCTAATTCGGCCGAGCCGAGCTATCCTGCTGCAGTGTGGTCTGGACCCTCTTGATGATGTCTAGGGGCTCGGTAGCCGGATTATAATGCTGCTTGAGAAGGCCGCTCTGTACTTCTGCTGCTAGGGCGGAAGTGTGCTCCTCTGTACGGAGGGAGCGTTCCGTGTTTCCATTTACTGTAATGATGCCACGTGGGCCGGGCATCTTGAGCTTGAGATAAGCGTAATGTGGCACCACATTGAATCTAGCGAATGCGGTTCGTCCGAGCAGAGTGTGATAGCCGCTGCGAAATGGGGCGATATCGAAGATTAGTTCTTCGCTTCGGAAGTTATCCAGGGAACCGAATACTACCTCCAGCGTTATTGAGCCCGTACAGCGGGCCTCTACGCCTGCTATGACTCCTTTAAAGGTAGTCTTCGTGGGCTTGACCCGTGAGGGGTCGATGCTCATTTTACGTACTGTATCCTAATAGAGCAGGTTGAGGCTGCTACCACCGTCCATTAGGACTCACGTCAGGTGAAATCCGTCGATGATTGGGTCGAGGACCAGTGCGGCTGAACCGCCATGGCGGATGCTAGTTGGATGATCTCGGCGGTCGAAGGTGATCGGGAATGACAACCACGGATTGAATTTCGGGCGACGGGCTCTAACGTATAGACGTCCCGAAGTGCGCTCTTGCGCTCCCTTTTGGGGATGTGTGTAGCGTATATCATGTTCACCGTTTTGGCTTGAGGGGAAATTTCTTTTGCTCCCCAGTGTTCAGCTGCTGGGGCTCCGCGTCATCGTCCTCACTCTGTGATTCTCCTTCCTTGTTTCTGCTGTTGACCTTGCTGGCTTGTTTAAATACCCGGCAATATCTGTTGGTATGGTTGGCCGGCTTGTCTGGGGTGCCACGTATCTAGCAAGGACGATCGAGTATGCGGTCCAAGCTGGATGGTCCTCCGCTGCCCTTTTTATAGGGCTTCTTTCGCTGGCCGGACTTGGAGCCACTGAATCCGACGTGAACTGTAGTGTCATCGGCTTTATTGCCATTGCTTCGGCGTTTGTGTCTGTTGCGCCGGAGCTTGCCGGTGCTGTTTTTGGCCTCGGAGGGGCCTGTTTCGTTGGCTGTGTTTGTATTGCGAGCCAGCCAACTATCCTCTCCCACGCAAAAGCGAGTCATAAGTGCCGTGAGGGCTGCCATGGATCTCGGCTTTTCTTGGCCGAGGTGCCGGGCAAGCCATTCGTCCCGGATGCTATGCTTAAAGGCCACTAGGGCTTCAGCGTCTGGACAGTCGACGATCTGGTTCTTTTTGGTTAGGAACCTAGTCCAGAATTTTCTGGCCGATTCTCCAGATTGTTGAACTATGTGGCTTAAGTCATCGGCATCGAGTGGCCGGACGTATGTACCTTGGAAGTTGTCAAAGAAGGCCTCTTCCAAGTCCTCCCAGCTGCCGATGGAGTTCTCAGGCAGACTATTTAGCTAGTGTCGAGCTGGTCCTTTGAGTTTTAATGGGAGGTATTTGATGGCATGGAGGTCATCTCCTCGGGCCATGTGTATGTGAAGAATAAAATCTTCTATCCATACTGCGGGGTCAGTTGTTCTGTCGTATGATTCAATATTGACAAGCTTGAACCCTTCGGGGAATTGATGATCCAGCACCTCGTCTGTGATGCAGAGAGGGTGTGCAGCGCCTCTATAACAGGCCGTGTCACGACGTATCTCCGATGACGTCCGTCTATGATTATCGGCCCGGATGTGATTAAGTTTGTCACGTCCGAGTAGGTACCTGTCTTCCCGAGTATGGGAGCGTCCTCACAATCCGTATATAGATCTGGTGTGTCCTGCTCTATTATCCAATTTCTGCCGAAGATCGTATGTGTGGTCTCGAGCTAGTCTGTCCCTGTTTTTGCGAGGCGGTTGGGCGGGCTGCTGTTCGGTCTGAGTTGCCATTTTATCCCGACCACGGGGTGCTCGATCCGCATTGTGCGAATGAGGTATGGGATCTGTTGCCTCCTCATCGAACTGAGGTAGTAGTCTGCATTTTGGGTACCTCTTGGCTGGGTGCTTGAGGCCATATTCCTCAGCTGTCAGGACATTAGTCCATCTGTCGACGAGCAGGTCTTGTTCAGCTTGAAGCTACTATTGTTTCTTTTTCAGGCTTCTTGCAGTGGCTATGAGCTGAAGGCCTGAAGCTTAAAGCGTTTCTGCTCAAGAGGATCCTCGGGCACGATGAAATCTCCGTTGCCAAGGCTTGTATCCTCCTCAGAGGGTGGATTGTAACTATCATCCTCCGGGTCATCTTCTATGGCCTATTCGTCAGGGTTGTTTTGCCTGTTGTCGTGGTCCTGTTCGGATGTAGCCCCAACAAGGCCTTCATTGTTTTCGTCGTCGCCCGGAGCACTATTTTCTCCGGTGCTAGTGTTGCCGTTCTTTGAGCGGCGGTGCTTAGAGCAGTGTTTGGGCCGCCGGCACTTGGACTGTGTCTCGGAGGTTTTGTTCGTATCCGGCTCTTCTTTGTTGTCGCTAGATCCTTTAGGTGTATCAACCATGTACACGACGTATGAAGAGGTGGTCGTCCATTGTCCATTGAATGGCGGGTCTTGGCCTTGCTCCTTGTCGGCATCGTCGTCCATACCGTCGATGTCTTCGGAGCCATAGTCAAGCACGTCGGTTAAGTCATCGACGGTGGCTATGAAGTGGGTGGCGGGTGGGAAGCGAAATTCATCATCATCCGTCTCGAGCTCGAACTGGACATAGTTCGGCTGTGAGTCCTTTTCCAAGGACAAATTCTTTAAAGATTTTAGCACGTCACCCAAAGGCGAGTGTTGGAACACGTCAGCGGCGCTGAACTCGAGGATCGATAACCGATCTAGCTCGGTGTCCGCGGGTCTACGCAGTCCGGAACTTGTAACCGGAGACGAGTCTGAAGTTCTGTTAAAGCGAATATCACAGGGCGTCGAGTCCACGTGCGGTTCCAATGCCGCGGACTCTGAGGCCTCAGATGGCTCGGTCTGCTTCAGCTCTAAGGTCGTTGCAGCCGCAGGAACCATCTCGTGGGTGTGATCCGATGACAGATGTAAGTCACGTTCATCAGGATGAGGGGGAGCGATATCCGTGGGCTCCAGTCCCTCGAAGATCAAGTCTCCACGGATATCCCTGGCATGGTTCAAGCTTCTGAATCCGACCTGATGGCCAGGGGCGTGGCTGTCGATCTGCTCCAGATGGCCAAGCGAGTTGGCCCGTAGTGCGAAGCCACCGAATACGAGGATATGTTCGAGAGGAAAGTTCCTCCACGGATAGCGTCATTATTGACGATTGAGGGGGCCATCGAACCTTTTGTCGACAGCACAGTGGAACTCTGAATGAAAGCACCAATGTCGGTGTCAAAACCGGTGGATCTCGGGTAGGGGGTCCCGAACTATGCGTCTAGGATCGATGGTAACAGGAGACGGGGGACACGATGTTTACCCAGGTTCGGGCTCTCTCTATGGAGGTAAAACCCTACGTCCTGCTTGATTGATATTGATGAATATGAGTGTTACAAGAGTGGATCTACCACGAGATCGTAATGGCTAAACTCTAGAAGTCCAGCCTATGTGTGTATGGTAATGAGTATATATGATGTCCTTTCCGGACTATCCCCTTCGGTTTATATAGACACCGAGGGGATCTAGGGTTTACATGGAGTCGGTTACATAAGAAGGAATCTTCGGACACCAAGCTTGTCTTCCACGCCAAGAAGAGTCCAATCCGGACACGGTGCAGTCTTCGGCCCATCAGTCCGGCCCATGGATAACAGGCCGGACGCCCGAGGACCCATCCGTTAGTTCAGGACTCCCTCAACGGGATCACATCATTAGAGAATGATGCGATTGACTTGACCCATCCGTTAGCTTAGCACAATGATCGTTTAGTTTATTGCTATTGCTTTCTCCATAAGTTATACATGTTCCTATGACTATGAGATCATGCAACTCCCGAATACCGGAGGAACACTTTCTATGCTACCAAACGTCACAATGTAACTGGGTGATTATAAAGGTGCTCTACAGGTGTCTCCGATGGTGTTTGTTGAGTTGACATAGATCGAGACTAGGATTTGTCACTCGGTGTATTGGAGAGGTATCTCTTGGCCCTCTCGGTAATGCACATCACTATCAGTCTTGCAAGCATTGTGACTAATGACTTAGTTGTGGGATGATGCATTACGGAACGAGTAAAGATACTTGCCTGTAACAAGATTGAACTAGGTATGATGATACTGACGATCGAATCTCAGGCAAGTAACATACTGATGACAAATGGAACAACGTATGTTGTTATGTGGTTTGAGCGATAAAGATCTTCGTAGAATATGTAGGAGCCAATATGAGCATCCAGGTTCCGCTATTGGTTATTGACCGGAGATGAGTCTCGGTCATGTCTACATAGTTCTCGAACCCGTAGGGTCCACACGCTTAATGTTCTGTGTTGATTTGTATTATGAGTTATGTGATTTGATGACCGAAGTTTGTTCGGAGTCCTGGATGAGATCGGGGACATGGCGAGGAGTCTCGAAATGGTCGAGACGTAAAGATCGATATATTAGAAGGCTATATTCGGACATCAGAAAGGTTTCGAGTGATTCGGTTATTTTTCGGAGCACCGGAGAGTTACGGGAATTCGTATTGGGCCTTAATGGACCACATGGGAAAGGAGAGAAAGGCCGCGCCCCTTCCCTAGGGAAAGGGGGCCCCCTTCCTTCCTTCTCCTTCTCGCTTCCACTTTTCCTATTCCATGTAGGATGTGGAATCCTACTAGGACTAGGGAGTCCTAGTAGGACTCCACACTTTGGGCGCGCTCTATGAGGGCCGGCCTCCTCCTCCCTCCATCCTTTATATACGTGGCCAGGGGGCACCCCATAGACACAGAAGTTGATCATTGATCCCTTAGCCGTGTGCGGTGCTCCCCTCCACCATAATCCACCTTGGTCATATCATCGTAGTGCTTAGGCGAAGCCAAGCGACGGTAGCATCATCATCACCATCATCACGCCATCGTGCTGATGAAGCTCTCCCTCGATACTCAGCTGGATCGGGAGTTCGTGGGACGTCACTGAGCCAAACGTGTGCAGATCACGGAGGTGTCGTACTTTCGGTACTAGGATCGGTCGATCGTGAAGACGTACGACTAAATCAACCGCGTTGTCATAACGCTTCCGCTTACGGTCTACGAGGGTACGTAGACAACACTCTCCCCTGTCATTGCTATGCATCACCATGATCTTGCGTGTGCATAGGAATTTTTTTGAAATTACTACGTTCCCCAACAGTAATGTGTTCACCCACCGTAGAATTTGCTATCTTGAGAGAAGCCACTAGTGAAACCTATGGCCCCCGGGTCTATCTTCCATCATATTTTTTTATTTACTTGCTTGTTTATTTTGCAATCTTTATTTTCCAATCTATATAATAGAAATACCAAAAATATTTATCTTATTATCTTTATCAGATCTCATTTCGTAAGTGAGCGTGAAGGGATTGACAACCCCTTTATCGCGTTGGTTGCGAGGTTCTTGTTTGTTTGTGCAGGTACGAGGGACTTGCGTGTAGTCTCCTACTGGATTGATACCTTGGTTCTCAAAAAATGAGGGAAATACTTACGCTACTGTGCTGCATCACCCTTTCCTCTTCAAGGGAAAACCAACGCAATCTCAAGAGGTAGCAAGAAGGATTTCTGGCGCCATTGCTAGGGAGATCTACGCACAAGTCAAGACATACCAAGTACACATCACAAACTCTTATCCCTTGCATGACATTATGTGCCATTTGCCTCTCGTTTTCCTCTCCCCCACTTCGCCCTTGCCATTTTATTCACCTCTTTTCCGTTTGCCTCTTTTTGCTTGCTTCTTGCTTCCTTGTGTGTCGGATTGGTTGTCACGATGTCTCTGCCAAAAAGTATTGATCTTCACCATAGAAGGTTGGAAGAAATTGAAAACAACGTTAGAAGTTTTATGTCCTTGCAATTTGAGCATAATAATTTCTTCAGAAATGAGCTTAAAGAGTAAAAAGGTTTTATGGAGTACGTGAATAAAGAGCTCGATGATATGTCTAAGGAATTTTATGGTTTGAAATCTCAGTTTGCTCATCTTGGAAAATTAATAGCCCAAATTTCGGATAAGTAGGCCACCTTAGTTAATAAGATGGCCGCCAAACCGGAAGAGTTAGACAATAATAAGGATGAAGATCTAAAAGTTATTGATGTGTCTCATATTAAATCTTTGTTTTGCAATATAAATCTTGATAATGATGGGACTGGAGATGAGTCAACTTTAGTTAAAAGACGTCTCAATGATTCAGAGTTTTTAGATCTTGATGCAAAAATTGGTAAAAATGGGATTGAAGAGGTCAAAACTTTACATATCAATGAACCCACTATTTTAGATTTTAAGGGATTTAATTACGATAATTTCTCTTTGATAGATTGTATTTCCTTGTTGCAATTCATGCTAAATTCTCCTCATGCTTATGATCAAAATAAAGCTTTTACCAAACATATCGTTGATGCTTTAAAGCAATCTTATGAAGAAAAGCTTGAATTAGAAGTTTCTATCCCTAGGAAACTTTATGATGAGTGAGGACCTACTATTAAAATTAAAATTAAAGATCATGAATGCTATGCTTTATGTGATTTGAGTGCTAGTGTTTCCACGATTCCAAAAACTTTGTGTGATGTGTTAGGTTTCCGTGAATTTGATGATTGTTCTTTAAATTTGCATCTTGTGGACTAAACTATTAAGAATCCTATGGGTAGGATTAATGATGTTCTTATTGTTGCAAATAGGAATTATGTGCCCGTAGATTTGATTGTTCTTGATATATATTGCAATCATACTTGTCCTATTATTCTTGGTAGACCTTTCCTAAGAACGATTGGTGCAATTATTGATATGAAAGAAGGAAATATTACATTCCAATTTTCGTTAAGGAAAGGCATGAAAAACTTTCCTAGAAAGAAAATTAAATTACCTTATGAATTTATTATGAGAGCCACTTATGGATTGCATACCAAAGATGACAATACCTAGATCTATTCTTGTTTTTATGCCTAGCTTGGGGCGTTAAACGATAGCGCTTGTTGGGAGGCAACCCAATTTTATTTTTGTTTCTTGTTTTTTGTTACTGTTTAGTAAAAATAATTCATCTAGCTTCTGTTTAGATGTGGTTTTATGTTTTTAATTAGTGTTTGTGCCAAGTAGAACCTTTGGGAAGACTTGGGGGAAGTCTTTGCGATCTTGCTGTAAAAAACGGAAACTTTAGCGCTCACGAGATTTGCTGCCATTTTTTATTGGAGAGTGTGATTAGGTTGATTCTTTTTTCAGATTATTAATAGACAAATTCCTCATGTCCACCAATTTATTTCAGAATTTTTGGGGTTACATAAGTATTCAAAACCTATAGATTACTACAGACTGTTCTGTTTTGACAGATTCTGTTTTTTCGTGTGTTGTTTGCTTATTTTGATGAATCTATGGCTAGTATCGGGGGGTATGAACCATAGAGAAGTTGTAATGCAGTAGGTTTAACACCTATATAAATAAATAATGAGTTAATTACAGTACCTTGAAGTGGTGGTTTGCTTTCTTATACTAATGGAGCTCATGAGATTTTCTATTGAGTTTTGTGTTGTGAAGTTTTCAAGTTTTGGTTAAAGATTTGATGGATTTTGGAATAAGGAGTGAAAAGAGCCTAAGTTTGGGGGTGCCCAAGGCATGCCAAGGTAAAATTCAAGGACAACAAAAAGCCTAAGCTTGGGGATGCCCCAGAAGGCATCCCCTCTTTCGTCTTCGTCCATCGGTAACTTTACTTGATTCTATATTTTATTCACCGCATGATATGTGTTTTGCTTGAAGCGTCTTGTATGATTTGAGTCTTTGCTTTTTAGTTTACCACAATAATCCTTGCTGTACACACCTTTTGGGGAGACACACGTGAATCGGAATTTATTAGAATACTCTATGTGCTTCACTTGTATCTTTTGAGCTAGATAATTTTGCTCTAGTGCTTCACTTATATCTTTAAGAGCACGGTGGTGGTTTTATTTTATAGAAATTATTGATCTCTCATGCTTCACTTATATTATTTTGAGAGTCTTTTAGAACAGAATGGTAATTTGCTTTGGCTATAAAATTAATCCTAATATGATAGGCATCCAAGATGGGTATAATAAAAACTTTCATAAAAAGTGCATTGAATACTATGAGAAGTTTGATACTTGATGATTGTTTTGAGATATGAAGATGGTGATATTAGAGTCATGCTAGTTGAGTACTTGTGAATTTTATAAATACTTGTTCTAAAGTTTGTGATTCCCGTAGCATGCACGTATGGTGAACCGTTATGTGATGAAGTCAGAGCATGATTTATTTGTTGATTGTCTTCTTTATGAGTGGCGGTCGGTGACGAGCGATGGTATTTTCCTACCAATCTATCCCCCTAGGAGTATGCGCGTAGTACTTTGTTTTGATAACTAAGAGTTTTTTGCAATAAGTATGTGAGTTCTTTATGACTAATGTTGAGTCCATGGATTATACGCACTCTCACCCTTCCACCATTGCTAGCCTCTCTAGTACCGCGCAACTTTCGCCGGTACCATAAAACCACCATATACCTTCCTCAAACCAGCCACCATACCTACCTATTATGGCATTTCCATAGCCATTCCGAGATATATTGCCATGCAACTTACCACCGTTCTGTTTGTTATGACACGTTTCATCATTGTCATATTGCTTTGCATGATCATGTAGTTGACATTGTATTTGTGGCAAAGCCACCTTTATAATTCTTTCATACATGTCACTCATGAGTCATTGCACATCCCGGTACACCGCCAGAGGCATTCACATAGAGTCATATTTTGTTCTAAGTATCAAGTTGTAATTCTTGAGTTGTAAGTAAATAAAAGTGTGATGATCATCATTATTAGAACATTGTCCCATGTGACGAAAGGATGATGGAGACTATGATTCCCCCACAAATCGGGATGACGCTCCGGACGAAAAAAGGGGAACCAAAAAAAGAAGAAGAGCAAAAGGCCCAAATAATAAAAAAAATGAGAGAAAAAGAGAGAAGGGACAATGTTACTATCCTTTTACCACACTTGTGCTTCAAAGTAGCACCATGATCTTCATGATAGAGAGTCTCCTATGTTTTCACTTTCATATACTAGTGGGAATTTTACATTATACAACTTGACTTGTATATTCCAATGATGGGCTCCCTCAAAATGCCCTAGGTCTTCGTGAGCAAGGGAGTTGGATGCACACCCACTTAGTTTCTTTTGTTGAGCTTTCATACACTTATAGCTCTAGTGCATCCGTTGCATGGCAATACCTACTCACTCACATTGATATCTATTGATGGGCATCTCCATAGCCCGTTGATACACCTAGTTGATGTGAGACTATCTTCCCTCTTTTTTGTCTACTCCACAACCACCATTCTATTGCACCTATAGTGCTATATCCATGGCTCACGCTCATGTATTGCGTGAAGATTGAAAAAGTTTGAAAACATCAAAAGTATGAAACAATTGCTTGGCTTGTCATCGGGGTTGTGCATGATTTAAATACTTTGTGTGATGAAGATAGAGCATAGCCAGACTATATGATTTTGTAGGGATAACTTTCTTTGGCCATGTTATTTTGAGAAGACATGATTGCTTTGTTAGTATGCTTGAAGTATTATTGTTTTTATGTCAATATTAAACTTTTGTCTTGAATCTTTCGGATCTGAAAATTCATGCCACAATAAAGAAAATTACATTGAGAATTATGCTAGGTAGAGTTCCACATCAAAAATTCTATTTTTATCATTTACCTTTCGTGAGGACCAGCAGAAATTAAGCTTGGGGATGCTTGATACGTCTCCAACGTATCTATAATTTTTGATTGTTCCATGCTATTATATTACCTATTTTGGATGCTTAATGGGCTTTAATATACCTTTTTATATTATTTTTGGGACTAACCTACTAACCAAAGGCCCAGTGCAAATTGTTGTTTTTTTTTCCTATTTCGGTGTTTCGCAGAAAAGGAATATCAAACGAAATGAAACCTTCGGGAGAGTTATTTTTGGAACAAACGTGATCCAGGAGACTTGGAGTGGACGTCAAGAAAGAATCGAGGAGGCCATGAGGCAGGAGGGCGCGCCTAGGGGGGTAGGCGCGCCCCACCGTCGTGGGCCCCTCGCAGCTCCACCGACGTACTTCTTCCTCCTATATATACCCATATACCTCGAAAACATCCAGGAGCACCACGAAACCCTATTTCCACCGCCGCAACCTTCTGTACCCGTGAGATCCCATCTTGGGGCCTTTTCCGGGGCTTCGCTGGAGGAGGAATCGATCACGGAGGGCTTCTACATCAACACCATAGCCTCTCCGATGATGTGTGAGTAGTTTACGACAGACCTTTGGGTCCATAGTTATTAGCTATATGGCTTCTTCTCTCTCTTTGGATCTCACTACAAAGTTCTCCTCGATTCTCTTGGAGATCTATTCGATGTAATTCTTTTTGCGGTGTGTTTGTCGAGATCCGATGAATTGTGAGTTTATGATCAAGATTATCTATGAACAATATTTGATTCTTGTCTGAAATCTCTTATGCATGATTTAGTATTTTCGCAAGTCTCTTCAAATTATCAGTTTGGTTTGGCCTACTAGATTGATCTTTCTTGCAATGGGAGAAGTGCTTAGCTTTGGGTTCAATCTTGCAGTGTCCTTTCCCAGTGACAGCAGGGGTAGCAAGGCACGTATTGTATTGTTGCCATCGAGGATAAAAAGATGGGGTTTATATCATATTGCTTAAGTTTATCCCTCTACATCATGTCATATTGCCTAATGCGTTACTCTATTCTTATGAACTTAGTACTCTAGATGCATGCTGGATAGCGGTCGATGTGTGGAGTAATAGTAGTAGATGCAGAATTGTTTCGGTCTACTTGTCGCGGACATGATGCCTATATACATGATCACGCCTAGATATTCTCATAACTATGCGCTTTTCTATCAATTGCTCGATAGTAATTTGTTCACCCACCATAGAATTTGCTATCTTGAGAGAAGCCACTAGTGAAACCTATGGCTCCCGGGTCTATCTTCCATCATATTATTTTCCTATTTACTTGCTTGTTTATTTTGCAATCTTTTTTCCAATCTATATAATAAAAATACCAAAAATATTTATCTTATTATCTTTATCAGATCTCACTTTCGTAAGTGACCGTGAAGGGATTGACAACCCCTTTATCGCGTTGGTTGCGAGGTTCTTGTTTGTTTGTGCAGGTACGAGGGACTTGCGTGTAGTCTCCTATTGGATTGATACCTTGGTTCTCAAAAACTAAGGGAAATACTTAGGCTATTGTGCTGCATCACCCTTTCCTCTTCAAGGGAAACCCAACGCAAGCTCAAGAGGTAGCAAGCTCCCCGTTTATTCTTGATATGTTCCTAGAGAAAAGTAAGTTGAAAGATGTTAGTAGCAATGATGTGGACTAGCTCCATGATCTGAGGGTTATCCTCATTTCTGCATAAAAGTAGTATGTCCTTGATGCACCGCTAGGTGACGGACCTATTGCAGGAGTAGATACAGACGTTATGAACGTTTGACAAAGCTTGGTATGATGACTTCTTAATAGTTTAGTGCACCATGCTTTACGGCTTAGAACCGGGACTTCAAAAATGTTTTTGAACGCCACAGAGCATAAAGATGTTCTAAGAGTTGAAATTGGTATTTCATACTCATGCCCGTGTTGAGAGGTAGGAGACCTCTAACAGTACTTTGCGTACAAGATGGAGGAGAATATCTTAACCAGTGAGCATGTGCTCAGATTGTCGGGGTACTACAATTGCTTGAATCGAGTGGGAGTTAATCTTCCAGATAAGATAGTAATTGACAAAGTTCTCTAGTCACTACCACCAAGTTACTAGAACTTAGTGATGAACTATAATATGCAAGGGATGACGAAAGTAATTCCCAAGCTCTTCGCGGTGCTGAAATCGGCAAAGGTAGAAATCAAGAAATAGCATCAAGTGTTGATGGTTAACAAGACCACTAGTTTCAAGACAAGGGCAAGGGAAAGAAAGGGAACTTCAAGAAGAATGGCAAGCAAGTTTCCACTCCCGTGAAGAAGCCCAAAGCTAGACCCAAGCCTGAAACTGAGTGCTTCTACTACAAAGGAAATGGTCACTAGAAGTGGAACTGCCCTAAATACTTGGCGGATAAGAAGGATCGCAAAGTGAAAAAAGTTATATTTGATATACATGTTATTGATGTGTACTTTACTAGTGTTTATAGAAAACCCCTCAATATTTGATACTAGTTCAGTTGCTAAGAGTAGTAACTCGAAACGGGAGTTGCAAAATAAACAAATACTAGTTGAGGACGAGGTGATGATGTGTGTTGGAAATGATTCCAAGGTTGATAAGATCACCATCGCACACTCCCTTTACCTTCGGGATTAGTGTTGAACCTAAAATAAATGTTATTTGGTGTTTACTTTGAGCATAATATGATAGGATCATGTTTATTGCAATATGGTTATTCATTTAAGTTTACATGAATAAAACCTTTTGTGGTCATACACCCTAGGTGAATGGTTTATTGAATCTCGATCGTAGTGATACACATACTCATAATATTGAAGCCAAAAGATGCAAAGTTAATAATGATAGTGCAACCTATTTGTGGCACTGCCGTTTAGGTCATATTAGTGTAAAGCACATGAAGAAACTCCATGCCGATGGGCTTTTGGAATCACTTGATTATGAATCACTTGATGCTTGCGAACCATGCCTCATGGGCAAGATGACTAAGACTCCATTCTCCGGAACAATGGAGCGAGCAACTGACTTATTGGAAATAATACATACTGATGTATGCGGTCCGATGAGTGTTGAGGCTCGCGGCGGGTATCATTATTTTCTGACCTTCACAGATTATTTGAGCAGATATGGGTATATCTACTTGATGAAACATAAGTCTAAAACATTTGAAAAGTTCAAAGAATTTCAGAGTGAAGTGGAAAATCATCGTAAACAGAAAATAAAGTTTCTACGATCTGATCGTGGAGACAAATATTTGAGTTACGAGTTTGGTCTTCAACTAAAACAATGTGGAATAGTTTCACTAATTCATGCCATCTGGAACACCACAACATAATGGTGTGTCCGAACGTCATAACCGTACTTTGTTGGATATAGTGCAATCTATGATGTCTCTTACCGATTTACCACTATCGTTTTGGGGTTATGCATTAGAGACAGCTATTTTCACATTAAATAGGGCACCGTCTAATCCGTTGAGACGACACCGTATGAACTATGGTTTGGCTAGAAACCTAAGATGTCGTTTCTTAAAGTTTGGGGTTGTGGTGCTTATGTGAAAAAGTTTCAACCTGATAAGCTCAAACCCAAATCGGAAAAGTGTGTGTTCATAGGATACCCAAAGGAAACTGTTGGGTACACCTTCTATCACAGATCCGAAAGGCAAGATCTTTGTTGCTAAGAGTGGATCCTTTCTAGAGAAGAAGTTTCTCTCGAAAGAAGTGAGTGGGAGGAAAGTAGAACTTGATGAGGTAATTGTACCTTCTCCCAAATTGGAAAGTAGTTCATCACAGAAATCAGTTCCAGTGATTCCTACACCAATTAGTTAGGAAGCTAATGATGATGATCATGAAACTTCAGGTCAAGTTACTACCGAACCTCGTAGGTCAACCAGAGTATGGTCCGCACCAGAGTGGTACGGTAATCCTGTTCTGGAAATCATGTTACTAGACCATGACGAACCTACGCACTATGAGGAAGCGATGATGAGCCCAGATTCCATGAAATGGCTTAAGGCCATGAAATCTGAGATGGGATCCATGTATAAAGAACAAAGTATGGACTTTGATTGACTTGCCCAATGATTGGCGAGCCATTGAGAATAAATGGATCTTCAAGAGGAAGACGGACGCTGATAGTAGTGTTACTATCTACAAAGCTCGAATTGTCGCAGAAGGTTTTTGACAAGTTCAAGGCACTACTAGGAAAAGGGCTATAGCTAATATGGACATTAATGGTGCACCATATATGTGGTACGCCACTGCTATATAGCAGTGGCGCAACGGATACAGGTGCGCCATTAGTGTCCTCATTACCAATGGCGCACCACACACACGGTGTGCCATTACTAACAATTTTTTTTATTTTTCCAAAACTACTAATGGCGCACCAAGGCACAGTGCGCCATTACTAGTTTTAACTAGTAATGGCGCACCACACACTCCGTGCGCCACTACTAACAATTTTTTTTCAAAACTAGTAATGGCGCACCAGGGTAGAGTGCACCATTACTAGGTCAAACTAGTAATGGCGCACCACAACCAAGGTGCGCCACTACTAACAATTTTTCTTTTTGCATAAATAGTAATGGAGCACCACCTAATAATGCGCCATTAGTAACCAGGGTTACTAATGGCGCATTATTAGGTGGTGCGCCATTAGTAACCTGAGACTAGCTAGATATTTTGGACAGCCACCTACCACACTCACTTTCCCCACTTCATTCTCTCCGCGTCCTCCTCCAAGCTTGTCTCGGCTGCCTCCTCCTCCTAACCTCATTTGCACCATAGATTCACCCAAATTAAGTGGTTAAATTTCCTTTTTTTTGATAGGTAAGTAAGGGGAAAGCTTCTTTATGTTGTAGATCTACTTTTTTCTCCCTCCAACAACATGCACATGCACTTTTTATGGCCTAGATCTACGTATGTTTGTGGTGTTGCATATGTTTGTGTTTGCAGGTACCGGTATTTGAAATGCGATAGTTGCCAATATTTTGCCGGAATGTTGTTTCATTTCCGTTTCGACGAGAATTTGGCACTATGCATTCTTTTTGGTCCTATTTTTAGGCAAAGTCATGCCAATTTTTTTGGTTCTAAAATATCGTTTTGCTCTACCCCGCAGGCGACCATGGTCTGTATGATGACCGAAGGCTTCGTGAATAGGTTTTTGAGCTCCGCGAGGCCGAGATGCTTCAAAAGAACGAGACGGAGATAAGATGTATGTGTCGAAGATGCAAGCTGAGGAGCCTTATGGACCCGGATTCCGTACAGGTGCGGGACCACCTCCTCTTGCGTGGTTTCATGGATGGCTATCGGTGGCAAGGTGGTGAAGATGATTATGAAGTCGTCCATGGGGGCCGGGCAAGAAATGAGGAAGGGAAGCAAGACAATCGCGGCGAGGGCGAGCGAGAAGACGAAGAATCTCCAGGACATGATAACGAAGTAGATGCAGTACACAGTCATCATGTAGAAGATGCCGGAGATGATGATGAGGAAGATGCCGGAGCAGACGAAGGGCATGATCATGAAGATGAAGATGCCGAAGCAGATGATGATGGACCATCGATGGGCTGGGTGCAGGACCCTCATATTGAAGAGCTGCTTCTCAAGGAGACGAATAACACAAGAGCTGCCGCCCGAGAGAAAGCCAAGCTGGATCAACTGGAGATAGACGCGGTTACTCCACTGTATGAAGGATGCAGGCCCGAGGATACCCTCTTGAAAGTAACGGTCATGGCTCTGGAGATGAAGGTAAAACACAAAATGACCAATGCATGCTTCGACCATGACATGTCATTCTGGCATGAACGTCTTCCCAAGGGGAACAAGTGCCCGACCAGTTTCGAGGAGGCGAAGAAAATCGTGTGTCCTCTGGATTTACCGCACTTGAAATACCATGTGTGCATGAACAATTGCATCATTTATCGGGACGAGCACCCGGAGTCTACCATATGTCTGGTGTGCGGCGTCACTCGATACAAGAAGAGGAAGAAAGCTCCTCGAAAAGTGGTGTGGTACTTTCCGATCACTCCTTGTCTGCAGCGGTATTTCGCGGACCCTAAGCTAGCAAAGCTCCTGCATTGGCATGCGTACAGGGAGGAGAAGACGCGAGAAGATGACGGAAATGATCCGGAGATAAATAAAAAAGACAAGATGCTGAGTCACCCTAAGGATGCGAGCCAGTGGCAAGCGTTGAACTTTGAACACCCAGAATTTGGGGATGATCCAAGGAACATTGTGCTGGGCGCGAGCACCGATGGAGTCAATCCGTTTGGCAACTAGAGAAGCACACATAGCACCTAGCCTGTGTTTGTGTGGATGTACAACCTTCCCCTTGGTTGTGCATGAAGAGGAAGTACATTCAGATGAGTATGCTAATTGAAGGATCGAAACAACTAGGGAACGACATCAATCTGTATCTGGGGCTGCTGAAAGAGGAGCTAGACACGTTGTGGAAAACGCCAACCAATACGTGGGATGCCGCAGAGAAAGAATATTTCCCTATGAGAGCCGCACTGCTCACGACGGTGCACGACTATCTCGTTTACGGATATGTCGTGGGGCAGGTGGTCCACGGATTTTCTGGATGCGTCAGGTGCATGGATGACACAATGTATCGCCAGCTAGATAGAGATATCGGGTCTTCGAAAACCGTGTTCATGGGACATCGAAGGTGGCTTCGCGACGATGACCCATGGAGAAAACGCAAGGATCTGTCTGATGGTGAAACCGAACCCCGATGACGCCCGCATACGAGGAGCGGCGAGGAAATAGACGAGCTGTTGAAAAATTGGAAAGAGTGCCCGGAGCCGGGAAAGAAGCGAAAGGCGCCAGAGCCGCTGCTAAAGGTATGGAAAACGAGGTCTGTTTTCTGGGACTTTCCGTACTGGAAGATCCACCTTGTGCCTCATAGCCTTGATGTCATGCATATCACGAAGAACGTTTGCGAGAGTCTGCTTGGTACCCTGCTCAACATGCCAGAGAGGACCAAAGATGGGCCGAAAGCAAGGGCAGACTTGAAATCAATGGGCATTAGGGAGGAGCTTCACGCTAATGATGATGAGGCGAAGCAGGACACGGAAAGTTGTCGCAAAGGCAAAAAGGCCAAGAAGACCGGAAATGACTACCCTCCTGCGTGCTTCACTCTAAGTCAGGAGGAGATTGAGAAGTTTTTCACCTGCCTCGTAGGAGTAAATCTTCCTTACGGTTACGCAGGGAAGATAAGCAGATACCTAGACTCAGCGAAGCAGAAGTTCAGCGGGATGAAGTCTCACGACTGTCACGTGCTAATGACGCAGATACTTCCAGTTGCAATCCGTGGGATCATGGACGCGCACGTCTGTGAAATGCTATTTGGCCTATGCAACTTTTTCGACGTCATCTCTCGGAAGTCGGTTGGCGTGAGGCAACTCAGAAGGCTACAGGAAGAGACCATGGTGATAATATGCGAGCTTGAGATGTACTTCCCGCCCGCATTCTTCGATGTTATGATGCATCTGCTGGTCCATATCGTGGAGGATATCATCCAACTTGGGCCGACATTCCTGCACAGCATGATGCCGTTCGAAAGGATGAATGGTGTCATCAAACGATACGTTCGCAACATGTCACGTCTAGAGGGAAGCATAGCCAGGGGCTTTCTGACCGAAGAGTGCATCTCCTACTACACGAATTATCTAGGCATCGAGAACCCCGTTGGTCTTCCCGTCAACAGGCACCTCGCCAGGCTCGCTGGATGGGGTCACCGCGATGGTCGCCACGAAATGCATGTCGACTTCGAGGGTCAACTCGCCGACTTTGAAAGAGCAAACCTAGTCGCGCTACAACACATAGACGTGATCGATCCTTGGTGGTAGAGCACAAAACCTTTATTGATAAGACGTACAATGACCGAGGCCAACAGAGGACAGACAGAGATATAATCAAAGAGCACAAGTCATGTTTCACGCGTTGGTTCAAGGAGAAGCTTCTGTCGTACCCTTTACATGAGGATTCTTCCGCGGAAGAAAAACTCATATTCGCCTTGTCACTAGGCGCCGAGCACAACCTGATGACCTATGAGGCGTACGATATCAACGGCTACACATTCTACATCGAGGACAAGGACATGAAGAGCGATGGTTATCAGAACTCTGGGGTAACAATGGAATCCTACACCGGTAACGACAAGGACATATACTACGGAAGGATCAAGGAGATCTGGGAGCTGAGCTATGCTGGAGAGAAGGTCCCGATGTTCCGTGTCAGATGGGCCAAGAGTGTCCTAAAAGAAGACCGGTATTTCACCACCATGGTTATACCCGAAGCCAAATCCAAGACCGCGGGCGCAAACGTCACCGCGAAAAATGAGCCATGGGTACTGGCTTCCCAAGTGGACCAATGCTTCTTCATTACCGACTCGTCAAATCCCAGCCGTGTTGTCGTGAGGAGAGGCAAGAGGAAGATCATCGGAATGGATGGAGTCGCCAATGAGCAAGACTTCGACAAGTACGGCGACCCGAAGATGGAACATCACTACAAAAAAAGTCACATCCGTGACATTTTGGGCCGAATGAATTTTTTTCTGTCATACGTATGACACTTCTATGACAATAATTGTGACAAAACCCGGTATCATCATAGATGTGGTGGGCTCCTACTTCTATGACAAAAAATCATGACAGAAAATGGGCTTTTCGTCCTGGGCGGGCCGGAGACGCAGCTGCATGACATTCTTTGGGCCGTCCATGACGGGAAAAACCGTGGTAGAAGCGAGGGCGAGGAAAATTTTGGGGAGTTCCTGGTTATGATGGGAGGTCGGGGGCCGAGCGATGCGTGTTTCTCTCGTACACGTACGCGCGTGTGTGTGCGAGGCGTTGGCTCTAACTGAACCCGAGCGAGGCGTTGGGCTCTAACTGAACCCGAGCGATTGCACTGCAGGCTATGCATTACTGAACCCGAGCGATTGCACTGCAGGCTATGCGTTACTGAACCCGAGCGATCAATCGATGGCTGTTAACTGAAGCCGATCGAGCGATTCCTTCGCTACTGCTGCTAACTGAAGCCGATCGATGCTGCCT
>NC_057812.1:177449417-177522263 GCF_018294505.1 Triticum aestivum
ACAGTTCCCGGTGGGGGTGGATGAACAGGACCCCGTGATGTTGCCTCTGGATGAACAGGACCCCGATCGATCGAGCCGGTTGGGGCTGGATGAACAGGACCCCGTGGAGGGTTGGATAAACAGGACCACCCCGTGGAGGGCAAGATGAACAGTAGACGGTGGAGGGCGGGATGAACAGTAGCCCGTGGAGGGGTGGTTGAACAGTAGCCCATGGAGAGGGCTGGTTGAACAGTAGCCTGTGGAGTAGCGCGCGGTGGAGGCTGGATGAACAGGAGCCCGTGGATGAACAGTCGCAGGTGGAGGCTGGAGGAGGTCGACGGTGGATGAACAGTAGCTCGTGGAGGCTGGACGGGGTCGACGATGGAGATAAACAGTATCCCGTGGAGTCCCGTTTTGCGGTACGCCACACCCCTCCCAATGAACAGGACCCCCGTTTCGACTGTAGCACTCCAACACAAGTCCGTTTCATCCATTTTGTGGTACGCCACACCCCTCCGGATCAACAGGACCCCCGTTTCGACCGTAGGAGGTCCGTTTCCTCCGTTTTGCGGTACGCCAAACCCCTCCCGATGAACAGGATCCCGTTTCGAACATGGCCGGTCGAACACAAGGCCATTTCCTCCGTTTTGCGGTATGCCAGGCCTTGTTTCCATCGCCTGTTCCATCCAAGCCCTCACGATGAACACGACCACGCATTCCGTTGCCTCCCCATGAACACGACGCATTCCGTTGCCTTCCCATGAACACGACGCATTCCGTTGCCTCCCCATGAACACGACGACGAAGCTGTTTCTCCATTCCGACCCAGCCATGTACACGAGCCCTAGCCGTACGTATGCGCGAGTAGGTGTTCGAGACCCCGCCCGTATGTACACATACGTGGCCGTATTTTCTTTCTTGCACCCTGGCCACCTCTACTACGACACGTGCGCGCCTCTACATCGACCAGTATATATGTACTTACACGTTCGCGACCAGAATGACAACACTACGTACGCTTCGACCAGGTGGGTCCCGACTGTCAGGCATTTCCTTGTGTGCAAAGATGTAGATGGTGGGTCCCAACAGTCAGGGGGTGAAATATGGTGGCCCGTCCAGTGGGTCCCGCTGTCAGGTGGAGGAATAATTATTTTGCACGTAATAAGGATGCACTTCCTTGCTGCGGCCGTGGACCCAGCTGTCAGCCTCTCCACGTACAGTCCATGTCCGATGGAAGCCGTTCCTTGACCACGTTGACCATGCCGCGCTGAGAGCACCAGGGCGGTGGACGACGGTGAGGCCTAGGAAGGGGACGACGCGGAGCCGGGGAAGACGCGGCAGTGGATGTCCACGCGTAGAGGAGTAAGAGGGTTCACTGGTTTGCTGCGGTGTGAGGCTGCCATCGCCGCAGAATAGTAGGGGGTGTGGGTGAGTAGAGGGATGGTCTGGCCAGCAGTGGGAGTAGTAGGGGCGGTGAGGCCTCTGCCGCATCGCAGCCGGCCACGGGAGGCAGGAGCACGAGGCACGACTGGCGCTGGTTTCGGCGGCTGGAGCAAGAAGACTAGAGGTTGAAGAAGCACTACGGCCGTTGGATGGACATCCTACGGTCACTGGAGCTAGAATCGTGCATATTGACTAAGTTGACAAAGCCCTCCGTCCCTGTCAACTTAGTAGGCCCACAAGTCAGCCTGCGACTATACTGGGCCCCAGCTAACAGGGGGAGTATTCATTTTGTTGTGCGTAATAAGGAGGCACTTCCTTGTGTGCGAAGATATAGTTGGTGGGTCCGAGCTGTCAGCGGCGGTAATGTTTTTTTCACGAAATACAGAGGCCCTTTCGGTGGCTCCCTGATGTCAGGTGGAGGAATCATTATTTTGCGCGTAATAAGGAGGCATTTCCTTGCATGCGGCCATGGACCCAGCTGTCGGCCTCTCCACGTAAAGTCCACTTCAGATGCATGTCGGTCGTTGACCACGTTGACCAGGCTGCGCCGAGAGCACCAGGGCGGTGGACGACGGCGAGGCCTAGGAAGGGAACGACACGGAGGCAGGGAAGACCCGGCAGTTGTTTCCCACGCGGAGGGGAGTACGACTGTACGAGGGTTTACTGGTTCGTCTGCCGTCGCCGGTGAATAACAGCAGGTGTGGGTGAGTAGAGGGATGGCTAGGCCAGCGATGGGAGTGCGGTGGGGCGGTGAGGCCTGCGCGGCAGCAGAGCCGGCCGCGGGGAGGAGGGAGCAGGCAGTCCCGCCGGCGCCTGTTTGAGCGGCTGGAGCAGGAAGAGCAGAGATTGAAGAAGCACGACGACCGTTGGATGGCCATCCAATAGTCACTGCTTGTGCGTCAACCTTTTTTTAGGAAAGCCTCAAATCTGTGGAAAACAGCATACATCCCATCTGCCATTATTTCTAATAATTTACAGCCCACTTGCTAAATAGTAAGGTTTTTTTGGAGCCCATATTCTTTTTGTTAGCATTACAGCCCATATTGTGGCCACGGTTAAAAAATTATACGAAATTTTGCATATTTCGGTGCGGTCCGAACTGTTTTTAATCCCTAAATTTCGACTCACATTCAAAGTGATTTTAAAAATAAATGTATATCAATATAAAATCCAACAAATTCTCCACACATAAAAATTAATGTAATTTCAAATCTCGAAATGAAAAAGAGATATTTGAAACTAATTGCTGGTTTGATGTGTTTTAAAAATGTACAACCCATTTCTCATTACTGATGGGACATTTTCTCGGCCAGCCGAATGAAAGCTCTCCTCGTCTTGAAAGATTTGCAGCCCAACAGGCCTGACAAAGCGACTTACTTGGCAAATCACAAAAAAATTGGGCTGTGGCCGTGGACCCAGCTGTCAGCCTCTCCACGTACAATACTCTTTTGATGGAATGTCGTTAACCACGTTGACCATGCCGCGCCGAGAGCACCAAGGCGGTGGACGACGGCGAGTCCTAGGAAGGGGACGACGCGGAGCCGGGGAAGACGCGGCAGTTTATGCCCACGCGGAGAGGAGTATGAGGGTTCACTGGTTCGGCTGCGGTGTGAGGCTACCGTCGCCGCAGGGCCTGGCTAGCGGTGGGAGTAGTAGGGGCGATGAGGCCTCATCGGCGGCACAGTCGGCCACTGGAGGCAGGAGCAGGCGGTCTCCCCGGCGCTGGTTTGGGCGGCTGGTGCAAGAAGAGCAGCGATTGAAGAAGCAGCAGGACCGTTCGATTCAAATCCAACGGTTACTACTGCTAGAATCGTTTGTTGACTAAGTTGACAAGCCCTGTGTATGCGTCAACTTAGTAGGCCCACGGGTCAGCCTCCCAACCGGTGCACCCCAGATGTCAGTGGGAGGAATCATTTTTTTGCGTAATAAGGAGGCAGTTGATTGCGTGCCGCCAGGCGAGCGGAGGGAGTAGGGTGTGCCGGGGAAGCCTACGCGGCATCATAGCGGGCCACAAGAGGAGGGAGCAGGCAATCCCGCCGACGCTAGTTTAGGCGGCTGGAGCAGGAAGATCAGAGATTGAAGAAGCATGTCGGCCGTTGGATGGACATCCAACACTAACTGCTGCTAGAATCGTGTGTTCACTGACAAAGCCTTGCGTAAACAAGTCAGCCTTGAAATCTGTGGCGTGTGCAGCCCATTTGCTATTATTTTTATAATTTTTACTCATTTTCTAATTCATATGGAATTTATTGCAGCCTGTTTTCCATTTTTAGAATTGCTAGCCATTTTCTGGTCAGTACCAGGGTCAAAAAATTAACTAAATATGTGGGAAATTTTGAAAATTCGCAAATTTTTGTTGGGGAACGAATATTCTTAATCCAAAAATTAATAGCCATACTAAAACAAATTTAAAAATAAATTAGTACTATGTCTTGTTAAATCCAATGAAATACGTATAAGATATCAGTGAAGAACAAAAACAAAAAAAGAAACGTATATCCCATTTGCTATAATTTTTTGGAATTTTCAACCCCTTTTGATATTACTTTTAACAGACATTGACCATACTCTTAAACCAGGCCGGAATGCATCGCTCCTCGCCTTGAAAGATTTGCAGCCCAGTAATCCGGAGAAAACAAATAGGCCTAGCTTGGGTATTTTTCAAAAAGAAATACTGGGCTACCTATTTTCCCAAAGAACTGGTGCATGAGCATTTATCTTTTTTTACTTATTTATGTTTAGGGGACCATGAGCACGTACCTGGGCCGGATTCATGTGAGCGCCTCCCTTCCAGTTAATTATGGGCTTCTCTATTGGGCCTTCATCAGTGGGCTGCATGTTACCAACAAGTGGAAAATGTGTTCCGAGATTGAAACAAATGTGTTCCTGTCACACCCTAGCTAGTTCATGCATTAGAGTGTTGCATCATGTTTATTCTTTCATCAGAAACCTGAAATGGGGATGACAGAACCCCCAGCCCCCTCTGAAACCAACTAGGGTTTACTAAAAAAACTTTTTCAATGAACCTGAAATGCCCTTCTAAAATGCCCATCATTTTTGTCTTGGTTCAGAACCTCTGCCAGAAGTGATGCCCATTTTCCTAGGCCATCTTAGGGTTTTTGAATTAAATCATAAATATTTGAATTTGGGCATTTAAAATTATATAAAATATTTAAATGCTCAAATATCTCCAAACTAAAATGTTTCATGTTGGAAATAATCCAACTATGGACCAGGAGTAGTTTGGTGATTTTAGGAGTTGCCTAAGTATTTTTAATAATTCAACAAAGTTGCAGAAGTATTAAAAAAACAGAAAACAGGAGAAATAACAAAACCTTACCTGGCGCCCAGCACCCGGCCCACCTGCCGGCCCAGCCCAGCGCCGCGCCAGCGAGCTGCTTGCCGGCCAGGCAGGCAGGCAGGTGCTCGACGGCGAGCACCGCATGGGTGCCACGCACCTGCTCGCCTCCTTGCCGCTCCACTCGCCCGGCTAACGTCGTGGATCACTCCCCCTCTCTCCCCCGAACCCCCCAAACACCCCTTGTCCTCTGCAGCTCCTCCCCCTCGCGCTCCCCAGCCATGGCCGACGCCACCGCCGCCGTGCCTACGTCGTAGCCGCGCTCCCCGCCGCCCGTGCGTCTTCTCATCGTGTCCAGGAGCTCCGCCGCCGTCCACTTCATCGAGCTAGCCGAGCCCCGTGTGCTCGTGCGGCCTGAGTCCACCGCACCGACCTCGCCCGAGTCCGTCGTCACTGGAGATCCCCTTCAACGCCGTCGCCGCCTCAGCTCGTCCCCGACCCCGCCGGTGGCCTCTACGGGTGCGCTGTGAGCCTAGCTACCCCTCCTACCCTCCCTCTCTCGTTCCCGAGCCGTGTAGCCACCGCACGAAGACCACCCGCACGCACCGCCGCGGATCTCGTCGCCGACGTGCTCCCGGCCATCCTCCGGCCACTCCACGGTGTCCAACGCACTCCCCACGCTGCGTTGGGTCCAACCGTGCACTCCCCGCACCTCACCGCACACCTTAGCCCCGAGTTCGCCTTCACCCGAACTCCGGTGGCCGCCAAAGTCGTCGCCGGCGCCAACTCCGGCCACCCCGACCCCAACGGACTCCACCAAGAGCTGCGGCTCGTCCTCAGCTCCACTCTGATGGCCTCCGCGACCCATTTGGTGGCCGGAACGGCCAAAACCACTTCCGCCGCCGCGTCGGGCTCGCCGGCGGCTAAACGCCGGTGCAGCCGACCTGGGTTTGACCACGGGTGGGCCCTGGTTGACTCTCCTGAGTCAATGACAGGTGGGGCCCAGCCCTGTTAACTATTTAGGATTAGTTTAAATTAATTTTAGTTTAACTAATCACACTGACACGCGGGACCCACTGTCAGGTTTGACCCGGACCGTGTCCCGTTGACCTGCTGATGTCACACTGACGTCAGGCTGACGCAGTAATTGATTTTCTGGATTTAATCTAATATAGGAAATTCCAGAATATAGTTTAAACTTCAAAAATTCATAACTTTTAATCTGTAACTCCAAATCAGACAAGTTATATATGAAAAATGATCAGAAAAATCCAATCTATCCATCTGTACTATTCTCATGCATGTTTAAACAAGTTAACTTGATGTTTAATGCAGAACAAGGTAAAACACTTTAAAAGGCCATGTATGAGTTTGAAATTTGAATCTTTGGTTCAAATTGGTTCAAACCCTTCTGGTCTTAGTTGCATTAGCCCAACACACTCATATTGCCATGTTTCATGCATGCATCATATTGTCGCACATTGTTTGGTGATGGTTGTGTATCGGTGTTCTTTGCGGCAGGTTCTGCCTCCGACGAGTACCGTGATTACCCTAACGAAGAACCGTATCAGTGCATCGAACCATCAGGCAAGCAACCAACCATTTGATCATATCGATACAATCCCTTGTTCTCGCCCCTGCTCTCTTTTACTGCATTAAGACAACGCGTTTCAAACTGCTGTGTGCTACGGTAGTTGAACCCACTTCCTCTGCATGACCTGTCATTGCCACAGTAACTAGATGAAACCCACTAGCATGTGTAGGAGTTGTTTGAGCCATATGTATGTGTTGTTCCTACCTTGCTATGCCTGCTATGCTTAGAGTCGTGTCAGGTCTGGTTCATCTGGGTGATGGGCTAGAGTGAAATGATCATGTCGGTAATGAGAGTGGTGTGGTGAACACGATTTGGTAAAGGTATCGATGAGAGGCCATGTAGGAGTACATGGTGGGTTGTTTCATTGAAGCCGACCTTAAGCACTGAGATCTGTATGTGTGATTTAAGAATCAGCTACTACCATGCATTGGGCCCGAAACCAATGGACCCTCTCGGCTTCTTATTCACCCTAGTTCTCCGTCCAGGAGTTGCAAGTAGTTTTTGGTGTTTGTAGTCTACTGGAGGCCGTGGACAGCGCTGACCGTAGGGGTGGGCTGTGATGCGGTAGGTACGTGGTCGGGAATACCGGGCACCCGTTAGGTGTCATGGACCCCTGTACACATCGTTCGGGGCCGTATGGGAAACCTCGGCCGGACTCCCTGCGGATGGAACCTGGATAGGCGATAAACCTGGATTGGAGACTTAGGTGATTAGGTAGGTCATGGCCGACACCCACGTTGGGCTTCCGCTTGAAGGTTGCCGAGTACATGTCGTGTAAACGACGGTAAGTGGTGAGAGCGTGTATGAAGAAGTACACCCCTGCAGGGTTATCATGATCTATTCGAATAGCCGCGTCCGCGGTAAAGGACTACTTGGTTGCCTATACAGTTCATAGACAAGTAAATGGAAACTGCTAAAAGCCTCAAGATAAGTGTGAGTGCCGAGGATGGCTCTTCCGTAGGAAGACGGAGGTGGATCCTCGGTAGTGTATTGAAGTGGTGAGTAGTGGACTCGTGTGCGCAAAACCATTTCAAGTTGGAGTCTCGTAGGATAGCCTAGCCAAGAGTCAAAGCTGGCTGGCTGCAATAACTCCACCAACCCTTCTTGATAATGTGCATGTATGTAGGATCTGATGTAAGTCTTGCTGAGTACCTTTGTACTCATGTTGCTATAATTTACATTTTTACAAAAGATGCTGCAACCCCTTCTGATGGGTTCTTCGTAGACGTTGACATCAATGAGTAGGCTAAGGCCCAGGTGGTGATCCTGAGCTTGTGAAGGACCACGTAGTATAGCTAGGCTTTCCAAGCCTCTTTTATTTTACTAGTTGTCTGTACTCAGACAAGTTACTTCCGCTGCTGGTTTGTATGACTGTATGACTTGAATGCTGGGTCGTGTGACCCGTACCTATGTGTATGTTATGTATGGCTCTCTGAGCCTTAAATAAAGTACTTGTGTCATAGAGTCATGTTGTGATGCCTTGTTGTATTTGCACATATCGAGCATATTGTGTGTATGATTGAAATGCTTGGTATGTGTGGGATCTGACTATCTAGTTGTTTATCTTTAGTAGCCTCTCTTACCGGGAAATGTCTCCTAGTGTTACCACTGAGCCATGGTAGCTTGCTACTGCTCTGGAACACTTAGGCTGGCCGGCATGTGTCCTTCTTCGTTCCTGTGTCTGTCCCTTCGGGGAAATGTCACGCATTGAGTACCGGAGTCCTGTTAGCCCGCTACAGCCCGGTTTACCGGAGTCCTGCTAGCCCAGTGCTACAGCCCGGACCCACTTGCTGATGACCGACACGTTCGAAGCTGGGTCATGGATGCCTGTCCCTGTAAGTCTGTGCCACTTTGGGTTTACGACTAGTCATGTCAGCCCGGGCTCCTTATCATATGGATGCTAGCGACACTATCATATACGTGAGCCAAAAGGTGCAAACGGTCCCGGGCAAAGGTAAGGCGACACCTGTGGGGATACCGTGCGTGAGGCCGCAAAGTGATATGAGGTGTTACAGGCTAGATCGATGTGACATCGAGTCGGGGTCCTGACAGCGTTGGCATCAGAGACGGACAGCCTATAGGTTCTCCAAGCCAAACTGGTCGATGTTGAGTCTATAAATTCTTTAGTTATATGTAGGGGAATTGTTTGTGGGTTGGAACGTAAGGCTCTTTTTACTCCTTTATCTTATGACATTCTGATCTGAGTCAGTCTATTCTTCCACCGGGGGTTAAGGAATTAGGATCCTTTCTCTCTATCAGGTTCACGTGTTACTAATCAGTAGTACCTTATAGGTTGGATGGATACAAGCCTAGTTCAGTTCTACTACCACATTATGTTGCTAGGATGGACTCAGAATTTGATATGATGTTGTTGAGTGTGTATGAAATCCTTTGTCAAATGTCTCAAAATCCTTTTTGAGCATTTACAGCTGTTATGCTGCCGAAATTTTGCTAGAAATTCTAATGCCTTTGCATTATGGTTGTGCTTTCAGATGACCACTCGCGACCTCAATCAAGTGGTTCGCCTGACTCGATGCCTAGATGTACCCGGCCATACCGCCATGTTGGTCAGGGTAATGACTGAGGCTGGATACCGTTGGTATCCTGAGTACACGGTCGAAGAGCAATTTCAGGACTTTAGTCAAAGCCAGTATCTCTGCACTGTCAGGATATTTCCATCTTATCCTGGATCCACCGAGCCCCTTCACTGCTCCTATGGACTCGGGGTTACTATTGAGATGGCTGTGCAGGACGCCGCCTACTCTATGATGACCATCATGCGAGTCAGGTCTGGCCTATTTCGGGACTCTGATTTCCGGTATATGCCAGGATCACTTCCAGGAGCACAAGGGTATCTCCAGGCTATCTATGCTGACCCCACTCAGGAGGATTCACGGACTCACACCACTGCTGAGATGCTCGAGGATAAGGACCATGAAAATCGGGCCTTGAGGCTAGAGCTTTTCAATACCCGTGCTGACCATTGGGCCACATTGACTCGGTTTGCACCGGCGGTGCAAGCTGGATATTCGGATATGCGCGATCTCTATCCTGTGAGATCTGCTCTGCCAGACGTGATGGGTTGGCGTGATGTAGGAGGCATCACCCCACCTCGCGGTCCCCGCAGGCCACCGTCTGTTGGTCCAAGACCTCATCCTAGCCCCTATGGTCCGCAAGCTCCGCGAGATCGTCTGTTCCCGGATGATCATGTTGAGCTTCCAGGCTATGGAGGTGACTTCTACGAGGACTACTACGGATCGGTCTGAGTTAGTGGTAGTATCACTAGTTCGTGCTAGCTGTGTCGTCTATCGTCCTGCGTGACTCGTGGGATATGACCTAGTTTGTACCGCTTTCCGGAGGTGTAGAAAAATAATGTATAGGAGCTTGGGATGCCTCCGATGAGATGTAATCCTCTTTTCACTTTAATAGTACCTTGTTTGGTCTTGTACTAAACCCTGTATGGTGTGTATGACGATGGAATAAAGAAGCAGTTTCTATATCTACCATGTCATACGGATGATCATCTTGCATTCCGAGTTATTCCTTACATTCTGTATCCTATGTCGGAATCTTATCATTCTGACTAAATCATTGTCTTGTTTACCTAGGATGGTCAACACGCGCAATAACCCTGCTCCTCAAGAGCAGGCCGAAGGCAGTGAAGTCAGGAATGCAAATATGCCTCATCCTCCTTCCCTAGCCAAGGTTATGCTGGAAGCCGAGAGAAACAAGCGGGAGACCAACCGTTTGTTGGAGCGTATTGAACAGAACACAGCACGCCATCAGAGAAATAACTTGGTGTCACTCAGTGATTTCATCAAGTTACATCCACCCACGTTCCACCACTCCGTCGAGCCTCTCGACGCTGATGACTGGCTTCGCAGTATTTCTCACAAAGTGCGTTCCGCGCTAGTAGCTGAGGCTGACAAGGTCACCTTTGCTGCATATCATCTTGAAGGCCCCGCCAGTCTATGGTGGGAGAATTATGGAGCTATGCGCCCAGCGGGCCATGTCACTACTTGGGCTGAATTCAGCGAGGCTTTCCGTGAACATCACATTCCGGAGGGTCTCATGGACCGTAAACGTGAGGAATTTTGCAGTTTCACTCAAGGCCGACTCTCCGTGGATGCTTACAGCAGGGAGTTCGGTAACCTCGCACGATATGCAACTGAGGAAGTTTCTACTGATGCCAAGAAGCAAGCAAGGTTCCGTAAGAGACTTAGTCCTGAGCTTCGCCGCGACCTCCGTCTGCATGAGTGCACATCCTTTCAGAAGCTTGTTAACAAGGCCATCAGTGCTGAGACTGGTCAGACCGATTATGACGCAACACGCAAGCATGGCCGTGACGTGGGTTCCTCATCCGGTGCTGGTCCTCAGAAGCGCCGCGTGTGGGTGCCCAACACTGCCCTGCCACCCAGGTTCACACCGAGGCCATCCTTCCAGGCGCCTCGCCCCGTTCAACAGTCTGCACCAGCCAAGCCCTATGGTGGTCCAACCAACAATGCTCCTCCACGTACCAGTTCCGTGACTTGCTTTAAGTGTGGGGAATCTGGCCACTATATGCGCGAGTGTCCCCAGACCAACCCCAACCAATCTGCTAAAGCTGTTGGCCGTGGCAAGCCGACAGGGAAAGTGTTCTACGCCAAGCCGGCCACCGCTGCACGTGGCCATGTCAACTGTATCTCTGCCGAGGAAGCTCAAGAGGATCCCAACGTCGTTCTCGGTACGCTCCTTGTTAATTGCCACCCGGCATCTGTTCTTTTCAATACAGGAGCCTCTCATTCATTTATATCCGAAAATTATGCTCGTTTGCATAACACCGCATTCTATGACATGCCATCCACTATGGAAATTTCTACTCCCGGTTCTAGATGGCAAACCTCCAGGGTAAGTCATGGAAATGAAATCCAAGTCGACAGACTTGTTTTCCTTGCATCTTTGATAGCTCTTAAATCTTCAGATATTAATATCATCTTGGGTATGGACTGGATGTCAGCCCATCATGCCAACATTGATTGCTTCTCTAGGACTGTTCAACTCACCCATCCTTCGGGGAAGATAGTCAATGTCTTGACCCGATTAGCCAAGCGACAGTTATATTCTCTTAACGCCAGCCCTTTGCCAGACCTTGAGGACGTCCCGGTAGTCCGTGACTTTCCGGATGTCTTCCCAGAGGAATTGCCAGGTGTTCCACCTGACAGGGATGTTGAGTTCGTAATAGACCTCATTCCAGGAACCGTCCCGATTGCTAGAAGACCCTATAAGATGGCACCACTAGAACTAGCCGAGCTTAAGAAACAACTCGATGAGTCCTTGAAAAAGGGTTTCATCCGACCCAGTTCATCTCCGTGGGCTTGCCCCGTCCTCTTCGTCAAGAAGAAGGATGGTACGGACCGGATGGTTGTAGATTATCGACCTGTCAATTTGGTCACAATCAAAAACAAATATCCGCTCCCCAGGATCAACGACCTGTATGATCAGCTCACTGGATCCTCAATCTTCTCCAAAATGGATTTGAGGTTGGGCTACCATCAAATCAAAATCAGGAACGGGGACATTCCTAAAACGGCCTTTGTTACTCGTTATGGCCAATACGAGTACACCATCATGTCCTTCGGTTTAACCAACGCTCCAGCCACTTTTTCTCGGTTGATGAACTCAATCTTCATGGAGTATTTGGATAAATTCGTCGTAGTTTACCTCGATGACATACTCATCTACTCCAAGAACGAGGAAGAACATGTCGAACATCTAAGGCTAGTGTTGAAGAAACTTCGAGAGCAT
Source organism: Triticum aestivum (assembly GCF_018294505.1). Taxonomy (NCBI): domain Eukaryota; kingdom Viridiplantae; phylum Streptophyta; class Magnoliopsida; order Poales; family Poaceae; genus Triticum; species Triticum aestivum. The sequence goes on from NC_057812.1 coordinate 177,461,516, forward strand.
CGTCTTTATGCCAAATTCTCTAAATGTGAATTTTGGTTGTCAGAAGTGACCTATTTGGGTCATGTAATATCTGGTAAAGGTATTGCTGTTAACCCTGAGCGAGTTCAAGCCGTCCTTAATTGGACTCCACCTGAATCGGTCAAGCAAGTTCGGAGTTTCCTGGGCTTAGCGAGCTATTGTCGTTGCTTTGTCGAAAACTTCTCCAAAGTTGCAAAACCTCTAACCGAACTCCTCAAGAAAGATAAAAAGTTCGAGTGGACTCCACAATGTGAGCACAGTTTTCAGGAACTGAAAAGACGCTTGACTTCTGCTCCCGTACTGGTACCGCCAGACTTCTCCAAGGACTTCGTTATCTACTGCGACGCCTCGCGACAAGGACTAGGTTGCATTCTCATGCAAGATCGACACGTAATTGCTTACGCTTCACGGCAATTGCACCCACATGAGGAGAATTATCCTACTCATGATCTGGAGCTTGCAGCCGTAGTCTATGCACTTAAAACCTGGCGACATTACCTCCTTGGTAATCGTTGCGAAATATTCACTGATCACCAAAGTCTGAAGTACATCTTCACCCAACCGGATTTGAATCTCAGGCAAAGACGTTGGGTTGAGTTGATCACAAATTTCGACTTAGGAATAACTTACACCCCAGGGAAAGCCAACGTCATGGCTGATGCGCTAAGTCGTAAATCTTATTGTAACAACCTGATGTTACAACAAAGTCAACCGCTTCTCCATGAGGAATTTCGGAAGCTTAACCTTCACATTGTTCCTCAAGGTTTTCTTTCCACCTTGGTGGCAAAACCTACCCTTACGGATCAGATCATCAAAGCACAGAAGGTAGATCCGGGAATTTCCCGCATCAAGAGAAACATCAAGAAAGGAGTTGCGAATTGTTTCTCCATTGATGATCAAGGGTTCGTATACTTCGGGAATCGACTAGTGGTTCCCAAGGTGCGAAACCTGAGACGATTGATCCTTAAGGAAGCTCATGAATCTCCTCTCACCATTCATCTCGGTAGTACCAAGATGTATCAGGACCTACGCCAGAGGTTCTGGTGGACTAGGATGAAGAGAGAAATTGCTCAGTATATTGCTAATTGCGACGTCTGCCGTCGTGTAAAAGCAGAGCATCAACGGCCTGCTGGCACCCTTCAACCCCTAGCTATTCCTGAATGGAAATGGGATAAAATTGGTATGGACTTCATTACCGGTTTTCCCAGGACCAAGAGAGGGAATAATGCTATCTTCGTCGTTATCGATCGTCTTTCCAAAGTAGCCCATTTCTTACCTGTTCGTGAGAGTATAACTGCTAGTCAATTGGCAGACTTATACATCTCCCGAATAGTGTCTCTCCATGGTGTTCCTTTGGAAATTAACTCGGATCGAGGAAGTCTTTTCACCTCTCGATTTTGGGAAAGTTTCCAAAATGCTATGGGAACCCGCCTTTCTTTTAGCACCGCTTTCCACCCTCAATCGAGTGGTCAAGTAGAACGCGTCAACCAGATTCTAGAAGACATGCTTCGAGCCTCTGTTATCTCATTCGGAATGGAGTGGGAGAAATGCCTTCCATTTGCCGAATTTGCTTACAACAACAGCTATCAATCTAGCTTGGGTAAAGCCCCTTTTGAAGTTCTCTATGGACGACGGTGTCGAACACCCCTTAACTGGTCAGAAACCAGGGAAAGACAATTCTTTGGCCCGGATATGATTCAGGAGGCAGAAGAGCAAGTTCACATCGTTCGTGAAAAGTTGAAAACAGCCCAATCTCGTCAAAAGAGTCAATATGACCGAAAACATAAGGCTATGACTTTCGAGGTTGACGAGAAGGCTTACCTCCGGGTTACTCCTCTGAAGGGAACCCATCGTTTCGGTATCAAAGGCAAATTGGCTCCCTGTTACATTGGACCTTTTCGTATTCTCGCTAAACGAGGAGAAGTTGCCTACCAGTTGGAACTACCTCCGCATCTCTCCAGAGTCCACGATGTCTTCCACGTTTCTCAACCCAGGCGTTGCTTCTCGGATCCTATCCGTGGAGTGGACCACGAAACGCTTGATCTCCAAGATAATCTCACGTATCGAGAGTACCCCATTCGTATCCTCGATCAGGCCGAGCGTACCACTCGACGTCATAATATCAAGTTTCTCAAAGTTCAATGGTCGCACCATTCTGAGGATGAAGCAACTTGGGAAAGGGAGGATCGTCTTCGACTCGAGTATCCCGCCTTCTTCCCGGAGGAACCCAAATCTCAGGACGAGATTCTTTTGAGTGGGGGTGAGTTGTCACACCCTAGCTAGTTCATGCATTAGAGTGTTGCGTCATGTTTATTCTTTCATCAGAAACCTGAAATGGGGATGACAGAACCCCCAGCCCCCTCTGAAACCAACTAGGGTTTACTAAAAAAACTTTTTCAATGAACCTGAAATGCCCTTCTAAAATGCCCATCATTTTTGTCTTGGTTCAGAACCTCTGCCAGAAGCGATGCCCATTTTCCTAGGCCATCTTAGGGTTTTTGAATTAAATCATAAATATTTGAATTTGGGCATTTAAAATTATATAAAATATTTAAATGCTCAAATATCTCCAAACTAAAATGTTTCATGTTGGAAATAATCCAACTATGGACCAGGAGTAGTTTGGTGATTTTAGGAGTTGCCTAAGTATTTTTAATAATTCAACAAAGTTGCAGAAGTATTAAAAAAACAGAAAACAGGAGAAATAACAAAACCTTACCTGGCGCCCAGCACCCGGCCCACCTGCCGGCCCAGCCCAGCGCCGCGCCAGCGAGCTGCTTGCCGGCCAGGCAGGCAGGCAGGTGCTCGACGGCGAGCACCGCATGGGTGCCACGCACCTGCTCGCCGCCTTGCCGCTCCACTCGCCCGGCTAACGTCGTGGATCACTCCCTCTCTCTCCCCCGAACCCCCCAGACACCCCCTATCCTCTCCAGCTCCTCCCCCTCGCGCTCCCCAGCCATGGCCGACGCCACCGCCGCCGTGCCTACGTCGTAGCCGCGCTTCCCGCCGCTCGTGCGTCTTCTCGTCGTGTCCAGGAGCTCCGCCGCCGTCCACTTCATCGAGCTAGCCGAGCCCCGTGTGCTCGTGCGGCCCGAGTCCACCGCACCGACCTCGCCCGAGTCCGCCGTCGCCGGAGATCCCCTTCAACGCCGTCGCCGCCTCAGCTCGTCCCCGACCCCGCCGGTGGCCTCTACGGGAGCGCTGTGAGCCTAGCTACCCCTCCTACCCTCCCTCTCTCATTCCTGAGCCGTGTAGCCACCGCACGAAGACCACCCACACGCACCACCGCGGATCTCGTCGCCGACGTGCTCCCGGCCATCCTCCGGCCACTCCACGGTGTCCAACGCACTCCCCACGCTGCGTTGGGTCCAACCGTGCACTCCCCGCACCTCACCGCACACCTTAGCCCCGAGTTCACCTTCACCCGAACTCCGGTGGCCGCCAAAGTCATCGCCGGCGCCAACTCCGGCCACCCCGACCCCAACGGACTCCACCAAGAGCTGCGGCTCGTCCTCAGCTCCACTCCGATGGCCTCCGCGACCCATTTGGTGGCCGGAACGGCCAAAACCACTTCCGCCGCCGCGTCGGGCTCGCCGGCGACTAAACGCCGGTGCAGCCGACCTGGGTTTGACCACGGGTGGGCCCTGGTTGACTCTCCTGAGTCAATGACAGGTGGGGCCCAGCCCTGTTAACTATTTAGGATTAGTTTAAATTAATTTTAGTTTAACTAATCACACTGACACGCGGGACCCACTGTCAGGTTTGACCCGGACCGTGTCCCGTTGACCTGCTGATGTCACACTGACGTCAGGCTGACGCAGTAATTGATTTTCTGGATTTAATCTAATATAGGAAATTCCAGAATATAGTTTAAACTTCAAAAATTCATAACTTTTAATCTGTAACTCCAAATCAGACAAGTTATATATGAAAAATGATCAGAAAAATCCAGTCTATCCATCTGTACTATTATCATGCATGTTTAAACAAGTTAACTTGATGTTTAATGCAGAACAAGGTAAAACACTTTAAAAGGCCATGTATGAGTTTGAAATTTGAATCTTTGGTTCAAATTGGTTCAAACCCTTCTGGTCTTAGTTGCATTAGCCCAACACACTCATATTGCCATATTTCATGCATGCATCATATTGTCGCACATTGTTTGGTGATGGTTGTGTATCGGTGTTCTTTGCGGCAGGTTCTGCCTCCGAGGAGTACCGTGATTACCCTAACGAAGAACCGTATCAGTGCATCGAACCATCAGGCAAGCAACCAACCATTTGATCATATCGATACAATCCCTTGTTCTCGCCCCTGCTCTCTTTTACTGCATTAAGACAACGCGTTTCAAACTGCTGTGTGCTACGGTAGTTGAACCCACTTCCTCTGCATGACCTGTCATTGCCACAGTAACTAGATGAAACCCACTAGCATGTGTAGGAGTTGTTTGAGCCATATGTATGTGTTGTTCCTACCTTGCTATGCCTGCTATGCTTAGAGTCGTGTCAGGTCTGGTTCATCTGGGTGATGGGCTAGAGTGAAATGATCATGTCGGTAATGAGAGTGGTGTGGTGAACACGATTTGGTAAAGGTATCGATGAGAGGCCATGTAGGAGTACATGGTGGGTTGTTTCATTGAAGCCGACCTTAAGCACTGAGATCTGTATGTGTGATTTAAGAATCAGCTACTACCATGCATTGGGCCCAAAACCAATGGACCCTCTCGGCTTCTTATTCACCCTAGTTCTCCATCCAGGAGTTGCAAGTAGTTTTTGGTGTTTGTAGTCTACTGGAGGCCGTGGACAGCGCTGACCGTAGGGGTGGGCTGTGATGCGGTAGGTACGTGGTCGGGAATACCGGGCACCCGTTAGGTGTCATGGACCCCTGTACACATCGTTCGGGGCCGTATGGGAAACCTCGGCCGGACTCCCTGCGGATGGAACCTGGATAGGTGATAAACCTGGATTGGAGACTTAGGTGATTAGGTAGGTCGTGGCCGACACCCACGTTGGGCTTCCGCTTGAAGGTTGCCGAGTACATGTCGTGTAAACGACGGTAAGTGGTGAGAGCGTGTATGAAGAAGTACACCCCTGCAGGGTTATCATGATCTATCCGAATAGCCGCGTCCGCGGTAAAGGACTACTTGGTTGCCTATATAGTTCATAGACAAGTAAATGGAAATTGCTAAAAGCCTCAAGATAAGTGTGAGTGCCGAGGATGGCTCTTCCGTAGGAAGACGGAGGTGGATCCTTGGTAGTGTATTGAAGTGGTGAGTAGTGGACTCGTGCGCGCAAAACCATTTCAAGTTGGAGTCTCGTAGGATAGCCTAGCCAAGAGTCAAAGCTGGCTTGCTGCAATAACTCCACCAACCCTTCTTGATAATGTGCATGTATGTAGGATCTGATGTAAGTCTTGCTGAGTACCTTTGTACTCATGTTGCTATAATTTACATTTTTACAGAAGATGCTGCAACCCCTTCTGATGGGTTCTTCGTAGACGTTGACATCAATGAGTAGGCTAAGGCCCAGGTGGTGATCCTGAGCTTGTGAAGGACCACGTAGTATAGCTAGGCTTTCCAAGCCTCTTTTATTTTACTAGTTGTCTGTACTCAGACAAGTTACTTCTGCTGCTGGTTTGTATGACTGTATGACTTGAATGCTGGGTCGTGTGACCCGTACCTATGTGTATGTTATGTATGGCTCTCTAAGCCTTAAATAAAGTACTTGTGTCATAGAGTCATGTTGTGATGCCTTGTTGTATTTGCACATATCGAGCATATTGTGTGTATGATTGAAATGCTTGGTATGTGTGGGATCTGACTATCTAGTTGTTTATCTTTAGTAGCCTCTCTTACCGGGAAATGTCTCCTAGTGTTACCACTGAGCCATGGTAGCTTGCTACTGCTCTGGAACACTTAGGCTGGCCGGCATGTGTCCTTCTTCGTTCCTGTGTCTGTCCCTTCGGGGAAATGTCACGCATTGAGTACCGGAGTCCTGTTAGCCCGGTACAGCCCGGTTTACCGGAGTCCTGCTAGCCCAGTGCTACAGCCCGGACCCACTTGTTGATGACCGACACGTTCGAAGCTGGGTCATGGATGCCTGTCCCTGTAAGTCTGTGCCACTTTGGGTTTACGACTAGTCATGTCAGCCCGGGCTCCTTATCATATGGATGGTAGCGACACTATCATATACGTGAGCCAAAAGGCGCAAACGGTCCCGGGCAAAGGTAAGGCGACACCCGTGGGGATACCGTGCGTGAGGCCGCAAAGTGATATGAGGTCTTACAGGCTAGATCGATGTGACATCGAGTCGGGGTCCTGACAGCTCCATACGATAAATAGTATGCGCTACGTACGGTACGGGCCACTAAAGGATCAAACCATGCAACGACTTCCAAAACATTGTGTCTGTCGTTCTAACAACACATTTATTCAACCAACAGACGAAATATACTACTGATTGTACATTGAAAACAGCAGCAGCAGCAACCAGGGCTGGGGGTACAACAGAAGCAGTAAGCAGGCCAGAAGAGTGAAGACGCAACTCTCTCTTCCAAACCAAACATCAACCATCATTACAAAAGGGCTACCAAAAAAGAACAAGTGTATGGATCAAACTAAATAAAGATCCTACTACACCAAGTGTACGCATCTAACTAACTGGCTTAGTTAGACGTTACTATTTATTAAGTTGTGGAGATTGGCTGACGGCTTGAACCAGATGGGTGTCTGACGGGGGAAACTCCAGCCAGCAGGTCGAAGTCTGATACTTGTGACCCTATCTCCTACTTTGGGCTGCAGAGCATGGCTGCACATATCAGGGTATGGTGCATGCAGAGACGGATGGTACGCTTTGTACACACAATTTTTCCTGATGAATGAAACCGCGCTGCCATCATGATCCTTGCCGTCGGTTATCTCCTGGTTAATCGGATAATTCAGTCCGACAAACAGAGAGCGTGTACCAAGGCTACTTACCAGCCTCCATTCAAAAATTCCTGAAGGCCCAGAGAAGCTGGGATCCTGCTCAAAGACCTTGCAGTGACTGTGATTGTATTCCGTGAAACAACACGTCCGGTACGTGCAAACGATCATCAATCTTTCGCCATTGTCTGATCGAGCCAGGAAGCACCTGCAACTGCCATGCCGCTTTTCTTTGAAAGGTTCTGGGATTAGGAAGGGTAGGGACACTAGGCGGCCTACAACATCATATCAAGTTGGAGGCAAATAAAAAAGGGCTCTTGGTTTAGTCAATCTTAAGAACAGCATGTTATGAGCATGAATATTTTTTAGCAAATGTTGACAGTAATATAAGCAAGCCATCATGATATCATAGGAAAGTAACATACTACTGTAACAGCCGTTTGTAGCGATGACTGGAGTAGGCCAGCAATACGTCCATCCATAGAACGAGTCAACATCGTAAATGAAGCCCTTGTGTTCAATGGCATCAGAGAACCATGGAGGATGTATGATCCTGCGATGGACGTGCAGATTTATCCACTTACCGCAGTGACCTGTCAGATAGGCGAGACCGCGGTTGAAGAATGCAATTAGCATGAAGTCTTTATAATTCACAGATCTTGTGGGCACTTGGCAGATTACAATGTTGAACAAATCAAACTTGGTATCATGTTGGCTACTGTAAGATTCCGAGTATTCTGGGCCGCGGTGCCAAAGCAGTGTAGTGTTAATCGAAGGAAGGGGGATCAATCGCCGAGTGTAGACCTCCACGAGCATCCAGCTGCCGCGACCGTTGACAAGAACCATCCAAGACGTGTTCATGTCGACCCAGTACATACCGTTAATGTAGTTGAGGCTGACGGGGATCGGATCACAGTCAAGGGGCTTGATGCTCGCCACCCTATGATTGTTATGCTGCGTGACATGCCGTTTCTGAAGATCAGGCGGCATCAGCAAGCAAGGAGCTGGCTTAAAAAGCTCCGTCCTGAGGGCTTTGAGTAAATGGTACAGCCCCGACGAGCACGTGGTGAGCGGCATGGTACTGAGATTGTCCACACGCGAAACAATGAGCTTGATTACCTCTGTGGGGAGCGAATTCCAGCCACTCTTTCGGTGGATGCTGCTCGGTTCTGCCATTATTAGTGCTTGGGTTTAGGACGAGGGGGGAGGCACCTTAGCGGGGATGGAATATTGGACGAGATTATGTGCGGACAAAGATGGAGAAGCGAATATGTGCTACGGGAAGTGGACAAGTGATGATGACTATAGCACGCCGCTTGACTTACGAGTCACATACCAGCAGCGTAGGGTCATGTCGATGCCAGACAACTTGCTTGAGTGATCACAGTACTGGTACTCCCTACAATGCTATGCCCTAACTTGCTTGAGTAGAGTAGTAGAGTAGGACTCTGCTCTACTACTAGCACCGGAGGAGTAGTATATTCTAATCTAAAATAGTTACAAACTTCAATGCCCGAGCGTGGAACGACTACGAATCGTGCTCAAAGACCGTGTCTACGTGGTGTTTGGACATGGGCGACAACCTCAACGCCAACGTTGCTGCTCCCGTTGCACCGTATGTGTTTCTATCCTTCCTGTTCGAAATCGTGGTAGAATTCATGTTTCTACTCTGTATCCTACTACTATGCTAGTCCACATGATTAGTTTCATCTTTGTTATAGCCGTCATGATTTATTTTGTGCTTATTCAGATTAAATCTCGTAGTAAGAGCATCTCCAATAGCATGTGTATATTTGGATGTCTATATATTCATATAGACAATGTTCTAAAAAGATTCCCTTTTATACATGTTCAGTTTTGCATCAGAACGTCTATATACAGGGACCATGACAGGTGGGCCGTCACTGGGAGAGGAAGAAATCATAACTGCAGCTGAGTTTAGACAATGCCTTCACATTGTCCAGGTTTTTGGGGAGCGCACTCGCGCGACTGCTGGCAGCGACGACTTCACAAACGATGACTTCTTCCCCGACCTCGGCAACCGCATCCTCGACGACATGGGCGACAACGTCAACGCCGACAACCAGTGAGATACAGGGTGTAGGAAGCGGTTTGGGAATTTGCATGCCTTTCCAACCAGTGAGATACTCGGTACAAAGTACGACAGAGAAATAACCACAGAGAAGGAAGCTAAAAGTAAACGATCAAACAAGCATTTTTGCATTTGTTTTGCATTGAATCGTTTCACAAGCTTGACTAGTGCTGTTTTTCTACTTTTACAAAAACCGCATCGTAATGTTAAACGTGCATTTGCACGTACATAAGTAATAGTAGTACTCCCTCCGTCTAGGTGTATAAGTCTTCCCTCCTTCTTGGTCAAGGTGCACAACCGAAGATGACTTATTGACATGGACGGAGGGAGTAGCACAGTCTGCAAGCATATATCGAGAGAGACGTGTAGTGCGATAGTATATAGTAAAGTTTGTGCTATATGCACGTACTTGCAAAATGCGTACGAATACACAAGGTTTCCAAACTTTCCCTTTTACATACTTAATTAAGGACGCTAAAAATTCCTGAACGTTCGGGATTTATCATTTGCGTCCCAAAACTAATGAGATCGCCTTACCTAACAAAAATTATACTCCTCCGAAAAGCCACAACACTCGCAGGAGCGCTTGCGGTGCGCCACGAGTGCCCTGGTGCGCAGCCGTTTCCCAGCACGCCAACACAACGCCTCTTCCTCAGCCTCACAACTCGTGAGGTGCTGATTGGCGGCTTGCCGTCAGGCGAGCGCGATCTCACTAGTGTGGTGATCCGGCGCCAACAGGTACTCCTCCTCGCTAGAAGCGTCCACCCGGTCCACGTACCGCCAAGCGTAGATGAGGTGCTTGGGCCCGACTGCACTCAAGGCGTCGGCACGGGCGTCCTCCGCCACCCTCACGGCCCTCGCATGAGCCTTCTACCAAAGAGCCAATTGCCCGACTCTCTCGGACGCGACATAGGCCTCCCAGGCAGCTTGTTCCGTGGTGCGCTTCTCTTCCCCGGCCTTCTTCTCCGCCTCTATTTTGGCGCGCTCTGCTGGAGGCAAAGCCTCCCACAAGGTGACATCCATTTCTTTCAAAAGCTCCTCAAGGCTGGCGGGGCTCGGCGGGCGGCACGGCGGCGCGGTGTTCTCCTTGTAGCGGGGAGCCGACGCGTCCTCCGGCGCGCATGCTGGCGAGATTGGGAACGCTGATGCGTCCACCTTGACGTGTCACGGCGAGGAGCGGAACACCGATGCGTCCTCCTCGACTAGTGGCGGCGAGGAACGGAACGGCGACGCATCGCATCGCGGCGAGGAGCTGAACGCCGACGCGTCCTCCTCGACTAGTGGCGGCGAGGAAAGGAATGGCGACGCATCGCGTAGCGGCGAGGAGCGGAACACCGACGCATCCTCCTCGACTAGTGGCGGCGAGGAACGGAACAGGGACGTGTGACCGTCCGCGTGGTGCAACGAGGGGCTCCTAGGGCTTGGGAGGGGCGATGCCATGGTGGTCGACGTGAGTGGGAGGGGGAGGAGATAGCGATGAACGTGAACGTGAGGGGGAGGAGATAGCGATGTCATGGGAGGCGTTGTATTTATAGCGAGCAATGGCACACCTACGTAAGATATGGACTAAGCTGCACTGACTTAACTGCCGGTCCAGTTGCATCACTGACATGTGGGCCAGACCCCTGTTGGGCCCATATGTCAGTGACCGAATGCACCTGCAGTTAAGTAACAGCTACATGGGCATATTTGTTGGAGTAAATTACGGAGGAGCGAAGGGGTGGAAATATTGCTGGTCACAATGGATTGGATGAGCGTGGGGGGAGGAGAGTCATGCATGCAGATTTTTTCACACGGGGTGGAGTGGTGGGACCGCCGGAGGGAGAAGGAGAGTTTGGCAGGCATATTGTTTCCACACATGGAGAGGAAAAGATTTGGAGACGAACGGGCTTCCTGCAGGTATGGGGAACGGTGCATAATAAGTCGTCTTGCATGCCGGGCTAGGTATAGTCTCAAGTCATTAAAAACAAACACGCCCCACACATGTTCATATTTCAAGGTGCACTAAATTATTGCATGCGATGATTAAGGCTGGACATAATGGTGGTATCTTAGCTGGTATCATGCACACGGGAATAGCAAACATGCTGATGTGGCAAAGAATTAAAGAAGAGAGGGGGGTTAGAGTAACTAGTGTTCATGCATGCATTGGTAAACACATTTTTTGTGGAGAATGACAGCACTAGTTGAGTACTTTTGTAGACTTCAAAAACTATTCCACAATGTGTCAACATTCACAATGTCAAATCAATATTTTTACACTCATTATAAAACATAGTTCTTATACTCATTATAATCAGTACTCCCTCCGTCTAGGTGAGCAAGTCATCTTAGATTGTGCACTATAACCAAGGAGGAGGGGAAAACAAGAGATCTTAATGTTTATTTGCTAATTAATAGCATTGCATGCAATGAACTAACCACTGCATGTCGTGTTTGGTAGTCTCAAGTCATTAAAAGCATGCACACCCACATCTCCTATTGGTTGATATGTCAAGAAACAAGAAACGAGGTAATTCTAGTATAAATTTGGTCGTGGGATTTCATTGATGCCTGTCAAAGCGTTGACAGGTCTGCTATGCGTGACCTGAAGATGAAAGCGTTGAGCATCTCGAAGTTGATCAACAATCTTCAATTGTCAAAGATTAGCCGTTCGGCCAATAAGGTGGCACACTTAAGCACTAAGTATAGCTTTGACAATAGATTAGATGGTATTCTTGTAAATAATGTACCACCCTGTGTGGTGAATATTGTATCGAATGAGTGTACTGGTGTGGCTGGTTAATTAATATAAGGTGGTGTTCAAAAAAAGTATAAATTTGATCAAACACTTTGCAAACGGTTGACGGGAGTAAAAAGGACCAGAGGGAGTATCATGCATGCGGAGTAGGCAAAAAAATTGCTTGTCTAAAAAAAGGCAAAAAATTGCTCATTTATAGCCGGTCGAAGTCTCAAAGGGCGCGACCGCGCGAGGGAGGCGAAGGTCGTGGGAGGCGCGACGTTTGACAAAATTAAGTGAAGTTACATCCACGCGCCGGCATGGCGTGCGAACAGGCAGAAGCTATACCGTCAGGCCTATGATATGGGTCTAGTAGACATGACATCTAGTGGGTCCCGCATAGTTCTCGAGAACTCTTTGGGGGCTTGCAGCTGTTTATCCACTGGGCAAGCCAGCAACCCCACGCCGTTCGCATGCCCTACTCGTCCCCGTCTTCTACCTTACAACAGTTCGCTCCCAGTCGTCCCGTCCTTTCACATTAGTTCGCTCCCAGTTTTTTTGCGGGGTACAACAGTTCAACTTCTCCTAACCCTCCTCCAAAATCCATGGCCTCCCAAATCTCCATGGTCGCCGCTGAGTACCAGGTTAGAGCCATCACCGGTGATCAGTTCATCGTCATCTACACACATGGATCCGAGACGGTGAAAGCATGGCTTGCTCGCTTCCTACGCATGTTCAACAGTTCAACGGATGAGTGGGTTGCTGGGCTAGATGTTGAGTACACCAAAGTCCTGGGATGAGAGAAGGATCTAAAGTACGAAGAGGAAGAAGCCCGCCGTGATCCAGGTTTGCGTACATAACGTTTGCTTGGTCTACCACATATGCCATACCGACGTTGAGTGCCAGGATTTTAAGAACCTCCTCAAGGACAAAAGAGTGAAATTCGTTACTATAGGCTTTAAGAACGACAGTGACGTCCTGCATCGGATAGGTCTCGTTGTAGGCCAGCCCTTCGATCTCCAGAAGGCAAGCCTGGTGTCCTCCTTTCAACCTTCATTGCTGACCCTCGCAGCAGCCATGATTGATCCTTCGTACGCTAAACTGAAGAAACCTCATCACGAGTTTCATCATGCATGGGAGTATAAGACATTAGATGAAGATCACATCCTGTACGCAGCAATGGATGCCTACCTTTGTTTAAATATCTACAAGGGTTGGATGAAGAAGCAGAGCCCAGTGTCCGGTTCAAGCAAAGAAGCGTCGCCGAAGAGAAAGAGGAAGAGGGACGAGGACGAAGTCGAGGACGTGGACTCGGACTCCAAGTAGGTGGCAGTGCCGTCGCTCATGATGGTTCTACTGCAGTGTCAAGCGGACTAGTTGCTTATTAGTTTATTTTCAAGGGTGTGTTGTGCTGAGGCCCCAACAGAACTATGTTTATGTTCTTTCTCGTTATTTGAACTCTTTAGTACGTACAGTAGTACTAGTACTATGTCTTACTACTGTTCTTCTTGCAGTTGGTACTACTGCTCGTATCTTCGTGTTCCTATAGTACTTAATACGTTCGTACTAGTAGTATAATTTGGGTCAGTTGATTTGTGAAAGAAGTTTGACGGAGCGAAGGAAGAAGATGGCAGAATAGGTGGAAGAAGCCCTTCTAGCCATCCATGTTGCATCAAACTGCTCACATGAGTTGACTGACCCAAATTGCTCCTTTAGATTGTAGGATCCACGTGGCATTCAAGGTCTCGAAGGTAGATTCCGCGTCCGCAGCCGGTTTGCGGGCTCGACGCGCGCGTGACCGGCTTCCGCCGTGACAGCCACCATGCGCGCCTCCTCCACGCGGGCGGAGACGACAATGACACACTAGTTCCTCCTCGCCGGCGTGCTGGAGCATGCGCTCGTCCTCCTCTTCGTAAGCTGTGTGCATAGACGCGGCTCCACCAGCTGCTCGCGTGCTTGGCAACGCGGCGGCATCGCGAGGAGGGACTGCAGATGACGTGAGTGGGCGAGCCTTCGGCTTCATGGCACAGGGATGGCAGCGACACGGCGGTGATGGGCGAGAAATTGTTGGCCGGAGCAGGCGGGCGCCGGCATGCGCAACGGTGGCGGCGGCATATTGATGAGTGCGCGTGTGGGAGCTTACTTTAGTTTTATATATAAGGTTGGTCAAACTTAAAAGAAAACCATACTAGTACACGTAAACATTAGACTTAGGCAGCGCTTTTATTAGTTACTAGCTTATGTTCTTGCCCATTGTGACCAGCCTTAGTACCACGACCACGAGACGGAATCTTGTGCAAGCATGTGAACCGCGGCCGCGCGGTCGATCGAACGGTGCATCACCGTGTCGCGCTCGAAGGAGATCCATTGAACCTTTTTCTGTGTGTGAAAACAATCCTCGAATATTACTCAACTTGTTTTCCTGTGAAAGTTCTTGACGCCGCAATATTTCCATATATTTGAATTTAGCTCCAGTTCGTGTTTATTTGGATTTGGACGTTTTAGGTGCGCCCTAGTTTTTTAATACTAATTTTGTGTGTGTGACTGAGAGAGAACGTGTGTATGTGTCCATATGTGTGTTGTGGCGGAAGGGCAATGTGGAGGCGGTGTGCGTGTGATACAAACATAAAGAGGTGTGAATGTGCAAATGATCGTGCATGAGTGAGACATAGACAGATGCCGACACATTGTGTATACATGAGAGAATGGTCTTCTAGTTTACTTGTGTGTGAGAGAGAGAGAGAGGGGGGGAGAGAGAGAGAGACAGAGAGAGGAGCATCCGTAACACAACAACTATCTCTCTCGATTCGTCCGTCCCTTGCACGGTCGCATGCAACACATGCATCAACGCGCACATTTTGACACCCTCACCCGGCCCCTGCCCACCTCAAGGCCCGCACAATCTCTTCGTGAATACCCATTTCTCTCCTTAGGTTTGTTTTCTCTCAATACCTCACACACACACACATAGAGACACACGCAACACAACACACACACTCCCCCGAGCACACAATTCACCTCCATCCAAGGTTATACGGCGACCACTCTCTCTTGTGCTTCTTTGCACCCCCAACATGCACAACACCTCAATCTTCAAAGAGGGCAACGAGCAGATCGAAGATGGCGACCACACCGCGCTAGAGAACGTGGGGTCATTTGGAAGGAGGGTGATGTGACGACGGCTGACTGACTCCTCCCCCACCCTCTCTCTCTCTTGCACAAAATTACCAATCCCTCTCTCCCCGCACAAAATTGTCAATCCCTCAAACCACGAGATCCTTCCCCTCTCGTCCATGTTTTTCCTGCTCTCTCATCAAACATGTTGTCTCTTCTCCTTCCAGGTATACAGAATCCAGATGCACACGCATCTCATGTATATTACATGTATGCATCTTTCTCATAGACCTAACTTCTTCCTCTCTCTTTCTCTCTCTATCTCTCTCTCTCTGTCTCGTTAGGTTTGTCTCCTACTCTCTTGTCCACATACATACAATCTTTCCTGCCCTATCTGCTCCATCTTCAAAAGCTCTCTCTGCACGTTTCAATCACACATTGGGATATGTCAAAATGTTGCTTCTATAATTGCTGACGTAGAGTTATGGTTGTTCTTATTGCATCCTACAAAGTAATAACTATGAAATGCATTTAGATTCTCATTTGACTGGGATTATGTGAGTTTGAGCATGTTGTGAAGTACTATAGACCTTGTATACATCTTGGGATTCGACAATGATTGTAACTATTGAATTGTATATACCATTACATTTGAAGTCAATAGCCTAATATATTTATTTCACAATTTCAACAAATGATTAGTTCACTACAAACTAAGAAAACAAATGTGTACTCCCTCCATTTTTATTTAAGTCCGCGTATAAGCATTGGTCAAAGTCAAGTTTTGTAAACTCTCAGAAAGCTTATAACAAAAAATATTAACATATACAATAACAAATAAATACCATTAGATTCATTATTGAATGTACTTTCACATCATACATATTTGTTATGGTAAATGTTTATATTTTTCTATAAACTTGGTCAAACTTTAGGAAGTTTGAATTCGGTCAAACCTAATATGCAAAGTTTACTACTACTACTACTACTACTCGCTAGTTGCTTAGCCGAATCACTCAACACGCCACACGGGGAGTCCAGTGTCACAAAATTTTGAGGTCGGCGGGAAAATCTCCTGCGACCCTGATTCGAGCAGTGGGAAGTTACCATCATAGCCTTCGAAACAGGCCTACGGATGACGCTTGGTAGGGGGCTGTTTTCGTAACTTCAGGTTCACCCTACCCAGCCAACCCCACCCCGCCACCCAGACTAGGACACCTGAATACTCCCCGATTTCTATCCCCCCCGCAAAATAGACTTCTCCACAGCACCGCAGCCTCTGTGCTCCTCCCCTTTACATTGGCGCACTCGTCCACCGTAGTGCATCTGCCTCATCGACGACCTCGTACACCGCACAGGAGCCGGTCCACTATCGTCATCGTACACGGAGCCTCTTCCCCGGCATCGTCTTCCATGGTCTCGGATCTGCTTCCCGGAAGCCGGCGCCAAGCGCAGAAGTACCACCGTCATGGACAATGAACTGACTCCCGTTGCCGACCATGACTCACAGAGGCCGCCGTGACCAGTGTTCTGCTCCTCGATTGGTAATGTGTGTATTGAATCACTTAGCAGTACATGTGCAGTTCCAATTTTGTTCATACCTACCCTTCAAATTTCCTGGGTGCTATTGTTCCCGTAAAAGTAATTGGTTAAAGCCTCCATTGTCCAATAGAATATCAGCTTGTAATTGTGCGTCGCTCCTGTATCGTGCTGTGCTTGGGTAGGTTTTTCATCTGCAACCAGTAGTGTGGCAAATGATGGAAAGGTTTTTAGAACTAGCAAAATGCCCATGCGTTGCACGCATCAAGATGCATTTGTATGAGTAGTTTATCTTGTTGGAGATGCTCTAACATGGCAGACGAGTGCTTTAATGTTGCCCACAAGATGCGTGAGTATTACTAGTAGTATATTTTTCTTGCCATGTTGAGATTTTAACACCACGAGTGCGAACATGCAGAGGAGCAATGAAGACCAAACACAGGATATTCGGGACATCTTCAAGGAGCATGGCAAGTTAAAGAGGAGTTGCACCGAACCTGTAGAACGAGCTTTGGTAAGTAACACCCTTTCAATTACTTTCGTGTAGCCTCGTGTTCTTCGATGTGTATATGTTGTAGTTTCTGCTTCTCTTAAGCGTGGTGTTCTTCGATGTGTAATAAGAAGAGTCTTAATCGTCCTAATGCTTTCGTTTTTAGCTTGATGTAGGAAGTGGGTGTTCTCACCTTGTAGTCTGTTTTTATTTATTTTTTCCTTTTGAATTCACTTCTCCGAGTTCTGTTTATCTGGCTTCTACTAAATGGATCTAGGTTGCTCTGAGTATTGATCTAAAAAAGAAGTAACTTCATGTCAGGATGCAGTTCCTGCGAGGAGGGAAGTATGGTCAACCTCGAGATCATGTTTCCAAAATGAGGCTGGATTACACACAAGGTACCAGTTCCCTAATGATGCTGGATTAGACACAAGGTGCAAATTCCTAGATGATGCTGGATTACACACAAGCCAGGTGGAGTCGTCAGCTCTTCGTGTCCTCGTGGCATTAGTAAAGGCTGAAAGAAAACGTGCAGCAGCCCTTGAGAATGTAGCTGAGTTCCTGAAGAAGCGAAAAGAGCAATCAGATGCTCTCTTCACCCAAGCCAAAGAAGAGATGGAAGAAGCTAGAAATAAGCTAGCAGAGGCAGAGCAGGCTAGGCGTCTCCTGCTATCTAAAACTGTTGTCAATACAAAATTTCCTTCATAATAACTAGGTTCAAATGTTTATCCAGTCAGCATGCCTGTTATGATGTCCGTGCATCTACTGATGTGACACAAAATGTTTTTTTTCGGGTCATGTAATAACAGCAATTACTTTCCAAACAATAACAGACGAAGCATTGGACATGGTATAGTTCACGCGCAAGCCCGACATTCCAAGTTCAACTTCCACATCAAACTCATGTTCACAGATATCTGCACATTCATACATAATGTCCACAACCATGATTCACTTCAAAGCCAAAAAAATGTGAGGAGAGTTATAAATAAAGAAAATCCTCGACCAGTTCCTGCTACCAGTACGAGCACAACAAGTCAAGACCATGTGTAAATTAATTATATTTTAGTCATTTTTTGTGTTCTAAAATGCCTGCCGGCTCGTGGAAGGACGTGTTGCCGGCACATGCGCGGATTCAATGAAGGCAGGCAGGGCAGTCTTAAGCTGGTTGCACGCGGCGAGGAGGCGTGCTCAGCCGGGCCTGCAGCGAGTGCGGCCCTCTTGGCTGGCGCGCCGGTTCAATGCCTGCGCTATGGGAGGTCGCGTCCGTGTCAGAGCAATCACTCCCTCCAGTCCTTTTTTGTTTGGGTATAACAAAATCTCGTTTTCCATTCACATTTTACAAGTAAAGTTCATGGACAAACTTTGACCCAAAGTACGATGGGGACTAGTAAACCAGAATGGAGGTAGTAGTTTTTTTTAATCGAAGAAGGGTTTCCCCTTCCGATTTTCATTAAAGAAAACCAGCATCTAAATCTAAACCATAGTATTTGCCCTAGAACTACCAGGTTCAACATCTCGCAACATAAACCCATACAATCTCCATCGCAAAAAAAAAACAAACCATACAACCATACAGCGAGGTACGTAGTACTATGAATTCCATTTTCGCTCCATACCAATCATTCTAAAAACTACTTACTACTTATAACGCACCATTGAAAATCGGAACTCTTAAACCCGCTAAAAAACGATATTTTAAACGTGGCTACTCGATCTGTGGCAACTAGCGAGCCACCGCGCTCCAAGTCGTTCACTTGTGATCCCGACCATCAACTCCTACGGATCAAATTATCACGCGAGCTGACTATTCCTACAAAGGTGCTCCACCACGTACCCGGTTTAGGGTTTATTTGTTAACATCGCCTTTACGTAACACTCATGTGTGCGAGACAGCAAGAGGCCAACTGCGTGTGTGCGCCTCTTCTCTTCGTATATGTACTCCACCGTTTGTCTGGTGTCCAAAAAAATATAATAACTACTAGCAATGTGCCAATGCGTTGCCACACGATCAAAGTAGATTAATTAATACATATTCACCGATTTGATAGAAAAAAGTCTAGCTTTGAAATACGTATATCACTAAAAATATGTTATGTTTCACTCAAAATATATTCCTTTGGCGGTTTTGATGAGATAAGGGAGGAATGTTGTTGGTTTCAAGATTCGAGAAGTGGTATATGTCTAATTTCTACTCTTACTAGCAAGATGCCCGTGCGTTGCACGGAACATCAAGATCTTGTGGGAGAAAAGGATGAACGAGGGATGGCCTTATCTGCAAATGTGGTGAAGAGTGCGGGTAAATTGCCATATTTTCCTTCCTATCCGTCAGATATAAATCAGACGACCTACATTGCAGGATGGCAGGCCCACCGTTATCACCAACTCTATTTTTTATCCCTACTTTTATAATAAGCATTGTCGGTGGTGATCATGTGCCTGTCATCCTGCAATATAGGCCGTCCGATCTATAGCTGACGGATAGGAAGGAAACTATGGCAATTTTGCAAAAAGATACCCACAACCCTCTCCACATTTGCAAATAAGGCCTTCCCTCGTTCATCCTTTTCCCCCACAAGATAAACTACTCACACAAATGCATCTTGATGTTCCGTGAAACACATGGGCATCTTGCTAGTTGTTGCAAAAATCCCATGTGTGTGAGAGAGAGAGGGCGAGTGGAGGAGGACGGAGTGAATGTGTGACAAAGACACAAGGAGTGTGTGTGCGATAGGTATCAACTTAAAATGAGGCGATAGTGTGTGTGTGCACGATCGAGAGGGCGTGTCTCAAGAAGGGAAGAAAAATCTATATAGATACAAGGAGCGGGAGAGAGACATGTATGCGATGGTGGAAGCACGAGTGTGCGGGTGTATAAACCTATCTAGAGGCTAGCTAGTCGATAAATGTTTGTGAGAGAAATACGAGTCGGGGTGCGAAAGCGAGAGTTTTGTGTGTGTGTGAGAGAGAGACGGTAGTCGGGAAGGGGAGTGGAAGCAGGAGTTGTGCGTGTGAGTCTGTGAGAGAGAGAGGAGACAGTAGTCGGGGTTGTCTGATCGGTAAATAAATGAATAATGTCAGTCTGGGATGGAGACGAAAAGGAGACCGCAATAAATGTTGTGTCTACAGGAGAGATAGAGAGAGTAATTTTAGTGGTATGAGTCATATGTAGAGACATATAGGGTGTGTGAGAGAATCCCATAGAGAGAAAGACAAAGTGAAAGATGAGTGGAGACTGTGTGTTTGGCGGGGTACCGAGTGATACCAGAGAACATTAGAGACGTGAGAGATAACAAAACCCGTGTAATTTATAATGATAGGGAGAGTGTGACACTTCTCAAGGGAGACGTCGAGAGACCATGTTTGTGAGGATAGGAGCAACATGAAGTGAGCGTGCGGGTGAGCTGGAGAAAAGAGAGTGATAGCTACCTGAAGGAGCATGCATGCGAGAGAGATGGGCGTGAAAGGAGTGAAAAAAAGGGATTCAAATATTTGAATTCGAGATGATGATACATGTAATCCATACTCGAACCAAAATTGATCTATCAAACATGTATACTCATATGAATTCACGCACATCTATGTTATTTAATATGTAGATATTACTGATCCATACATTTTAGTAGAACATAATTTGGTTAAATCTTTTTGAATTCAACCTTAAGGTTTCAAGATCGTTGTATTTGTAAATCATATTATACATATAAAGGACAGAATTCTTTGTTGTGCTTTTGAAAGTATATATAAAAAATGATGTATATAGAATGTAATTCCAATTGAAAATGGATCCCGCCCAGAAAAAAAATAGAATGCAAACGGGATTCGAATTGAGTTGGCACGGTAAACGTGCACTCTGCAAAATTTGAATGAAGCGGGGAAAGTCGCAGTAACCGCCCAAAACCAAAATCTGCGAGATGGAAATCACTACTGCCTATCCCTGCCACGCAAAGCCTATATGCTGGATTTCTATAGGTTTCGATAGGGGTAGGTTTGTAATTTCACCCAAACATGAAGTAACCGCCTCTCACCCGGATTCATACACGATGGGCGCCAAAACACAGTGTGTCCTCGGCCGAAATCGACTCCCTCCCTGATTCATATTCATACATGATGGGCGCCAAAAACAAACTCTCGTCGGCAAATATTCGGCGTATGCGAGATTACCGTCCTATCACCAACCGACTAGTGTTGTTGTGATGTAGTAGAAATTTGAAACGGGGGCTAAGTTTGTAAATTTCCTCGCATTTGAGACAAGCGCGCCCTGAATACATGGTTCCCCCTTCCTCTCTACCTCCCTTTTCCCCATTCGTACTCCGTGGGCGCCAAAACACCCTCTCCACCCCACCCTCCTCCGTCCGCCGCCGTCCGCCACCCCATCCACTGCCGTCCTCCTCCGCCATGCCAGAGCTAATACCCCGAAGCCGCCGTCCATTACAAGAGATCGACCTCTCTCATCCACGGCTTCGGACCGGGATCCTTGCATCCCGTCCTCTCGCTTCATCCCCGCTGTCGTCCACCTTGCCGGCGCCGCTCCTACGACCGTCTCGTCCACCGCGCCCCGCCGCCACCGCCTACCCTCTTAGATCTGCTTCCACGCCACCGACAGCCATCGCTACCGCAGCACCGTCAAATTCTTAGCAGATGCGTACACGGCGCCACACCAGAGGCGGTACTCTTTCGTATCTGCTCAACTTATTTATCGCAGTAAGAAAATAGATCGCCACTGCTTTACTCTGATTTCTTGTCTTGGTTGTGAAGTTGCCTTTGTCCGGTTTGCACCTTCAGATCCGCCATGGAACGCTCAACACCATACTCACAATGCTTATGGTTTTCCCCTTTTATATTCCACACTAGTTAAATCATAGTAGACTAAATTTCAAAATTGGGTCAGTCGATTTTTCAGAGCTCGCCGGAGTTCGCCGGTGCGATCGAAGGGGCTTGGATGGGGACGGTGGTTGTGGGGGCGGTGGTGGGGCCTTGTCGAACAAAGAAAACTCGACGCGGGTGGGGGCGGGGGTGGGGGTGGCGGAGGAACACAAGCGGTGGGGCCGGTGGTTCGGCCGGCGGCCCGTGCGGTGTTCTGTATGGGAAGCACAGTCTGTTCCTTGTCAGGTGAAAAGTCCATTTTGCATCATGCTTTTATATCGATATTTATCGCATTATGGACTGTTATTTCACTTTATATCACAATACTTATGGCTATTCTCTCTTATTTTACAAGGTTTACATAAAGAGGGAGAATGCCGGCAGCTGGAATTCTGGTCTAGATAAGGAGCAAATATTAGAGACCTATTCTGCACCACTCCAAAAGTCCTGAAACTCCACGGAATTTCTTGGAAGAAATAAAGAAAAATCCACGCCAAAGATGAAGGCCAGGGGGCCCACATCCTGCTCACGAGGGTGGGGGCGCCCCCCTAGGGCGCGCCCCTACCTCGTGGGCCCCCTGGTGGCTCTCCGATGCCCATCTTCTCCTATATGAGGTCTTTCGATGAGAAAAAATAGGGAGGAACTTTTCGGGACGAGACTCCACCGCCACGAGGCGGAACCTTGGCGGATCCAATCTAGAGCTCCGGCGGAGTTGTTCTGCCGGGGATACTTCCCTCCCGGAGGGGGAAATCATCACCATCGTCATCACCAACGCTCCTCTCACCGGGAGAGGGCAATCTCCATCAACATCTTCACTAGCACCATCTCATCTCCAAACCCTAGTTCATCTCTTGTATCCAATTCTTGTCTCAAAGTTCGGGATTGGTGCTAGTAGGTTGCTAGTAGTGTTGATTACTCCTTGTAGTTGATGCTAGTTGGTTTAATTGGTGGAAGATTATATGTTCAGATCCTATATGCATATTATTACCCCTCTGATTATGAACATGAATATGCTTTGTGAGTAATTACGTTCGTTCCTGAGGACAAGGGAGAAGTCTTGCTATGAGTAGTCATGTGAATTTGGTATTCGTTTGATATTTTGATAAGATGAATGTTGTCTAGCCTCTAGTGGTGTTATGTGAACATCGACTACATAACACTTCACCATTATTTGGGCCTAGAGGAAGGCATTGGGAAGTAATAAGTAGATGATGGGTTGCTAGAGTGACTGAAGCTTAAACCCTAGTTTATGTGTTGCTTCGTAAGGGGCTAATTTGGATCCATATGTCTCATGCTATGGTTAGGTTTACCTTAATACTTTTGTTGTAGTTGCGGATGCTTGCAATAGAGGTTAATCATGAATGGGATGCTTGTTCAAGTAAGAACATCACCCAAGCACCAGTCCACCCACATATCAAATTATCAAAGTATCGAACGCGAATCATATGAACGTGATGAAAACTAGCTTGACGATATTCCCATGTGTCCTCGGGAGCACTTTTCCTATTATAAGAGTTTGTTACAGCTTGTCCGTTGCTACAAAAGGATTGGGCCACCTTGCTGCACTTTATTTACTTTTGTTACTTGTTGCTCGTTACAATTTATCCTATCACAAAACTATTTGTTACCACTTATTTCAGTACTTGCAGAGAATACCTTGCTGAAAACCGCTTATCATTTCCTTCTACTCCTCGTTGGGTTCGACACTTATTTATCAATAGGACTACGATAGATCCCCTATACTTGTGGGTCATCAAGACTCTTTTCTGGCACCGTTGCCGGGGAGTGTACCGCCTTTGGTAAGTGGAATTTGGTAAGGAAAAATTTATATAGTGTGCTGAAATTTACTGTCACTTGTTACTATGGAAAGTAATTCTCTGAGGGGCTTGTTCGGGGTATCTTCACCCCGTCCAGTAGAGCAAAGAGTTGCTCCTCAACCTACCGAACCTATTGAAAATGAAACTCCTTTTGAATTTCCTGTGGCTATCATGGAAAAACTGCTAGCTAATCCTTTTACAGGAGATGGAACAAAGCATCCTGATGAGCACTTAATATATGTGGATGAAGTTTGTGGATTATTTAAGCTTGCAGGTATACCCAATGATGTTGCTAAGAAGAAGGTCTTCCCTTTATCTTTGAAGGGAGACGCATTGATATGGTATAGGCTATGTGATGATATGAGATTCTAGGACTATAAAAGATTGAAGTTGGAATTTCATCAAAAGTATTACCCTATGCATCTTGTTCATCGTGATCGCAATTACATATATAATTTCTGGCCTCGCGAAGGAGAAAGCATCGCTCAAGCTTGGGGGAGGCTTAAATCAATGTTATATTCATGCCCCAATCATGAGCTCCCGAGAGAAATAATTATGCAAAGTTTTTATGCTCGGCTTTCTGAAAACAATCGCAACATGCTCGATACTTCCTGTGATGGCTCTTTTATGATGAAGACTATTGAATTCAGATGGAATTTATTGGATAGAATTAAACGCAACTCTGAAGATTGGGACCTCGACGAAGGTAAGGAGTCAGGTATGACACCTAAGTTTGATTGTGTTAAATCTTTCATGGATACCGATATTTTCCGTAAGTTTAGCACTAAATATGGACTTGACTCTGAGATAGTAGCTTCTTTCTGTGAATCTTTTGCTACTTATGTTGATCTCCCTAAGGAGAAGTGGTTTAAATATCATCCTCCCATAGAAGTAAAAGTAGCTGCACCTATTAAAGTTGAAGAAAAGACTGTCACTTATAATGATCCTATTGTTCCTACTTCTTATATTGAGAAACCACCTTTCCCTATTAGAATAAAGGATCATGCTAAAGCTTCAACTGTTGTTCGTAAAAGCAATATTAGAACTTATACACCTCCTGATCAAGTTAAAGTAGAACCTAATATTGCTATAGTTAAAGATCTCTTGTCTGATAATATTGATGGGCATGTTATTCAGTTCGAAGGTGAAACTGCTAGAATTGTCAAACCTTGTGGTAAGGATAAACATAGACCTGTAGTAGGTGTGCCTATTATTTCTGTTAAAATAGGAGATCATTGTTATCATGGCTTATGTGATATGGGTGCTAGTGCTAGTGTTATACCTCATGACTTATACAAAGAAATTAAGAATGAAATTGCACCTGCTGAGTTAGAAGATATTGATGTCACAATTAAACTTGCTAATAGAGATACTATTTCACCAATTGGAATTGTTAGAGATGTTGAAGTCTTGTGTGGGAAAACTAAATATCCTGTTGATTTTCTTGTTCTTACTTCTCCGCAAGATAGCTTTTGTCCCATTATATTTGGTAGACCCTTCATGAACACTGTTAATGCTAGGATAGATTGCGAAAAGAATGTTGTTACTATTGGCTTGGATGATATGGTTCATGAGTTTAATTTCTCTAAATTTAGTAAACAATGTCGTGAGGAGGAATCACCTATTAAGGATGAAATTATTAGTCTTGCTTCTATTGTCGTACCTCCTAGTGATCCTTTAGAACACTATTTGCTAGACCATGAAAATGATATGTTCATGAATGAAAGAAGGGAAATAGATGAAGTATTCTTTAAACAGGAACCTATTCTGAAACACAATTTGCCTGTTGAAATTTTAGGGGATCCTCCTCCACCCAAGGGTGATCCCGTGTTTGAGCTTAAACCCTTGCCTGATAATCTTAAATATGCTTATCTTGATGAAAAGAAGATATATCCTGTTATTATTAGTGCTAACCTTTCAGAGCATGAAGAAGAAAGATTGTTGAAAACTCTAAAGAAGCATCGTGCTGCTATTGGATATACTCTTGATGATCTTAAAGGCATTAGTCCCACTCTATGTCAACATAAAATAAATTTGGAAGCGGACGCCAAACCAGTTCGTGATCCTCAACGACGTCTGAATCCTAAAATGAAAGAAGTAGTAAGAAAAGAAATACTTAAGCTTCTGGAGGCAGGTATAATTTATCTCGTTGCTGATAGTGAGTGGGTAAGTCCTGTCCATTGTGTCCCTAAGAAGGGAGGTATTACTATTGTTCCTAATGATAAAGATGAATTGATTCCACAAAGAAGTATCATAGGTTATAGGATGGTAATCGATTTCCGCAAATTAAATAAAGCTACTAAGAAAGATCATTACCCCTTACCTTTTATTTATCAAATGCTAGAAAGATTATGCAAACACACACACTATTGCTTTCTAGATGGTTATTCTGGTTTCTCTCAAATACTTGTGTCGGCTAAAGATCAATCAAAGACTACTTTTACATGCCCTTTTGGTACTTTTGCTTATAGACGTATACCTTTTGGTTTATGTAATGCACCTGCTACCTTTCAAAGATGCATGATGGCTATATTCTCTGACTTT
Organism: Triticum aestivum; assembly: GCF_018294505.1. NCBI lineage: Eukaryota > Viridiplantae > Streptophyta > Magnoliopsida > Poales > Poaceae > Triticum > Triticum aestivum. The sequence continues at coordinate 177,487,637 of NC_057812.1, forward strand.
TGTGAAAAGATTTGTGAAGTTTTCATGGAGGACTTTTCCATCTATGGTTCCTCTTTTGATGATTTCTTGAGCAATCTTAATCGAGTTTTGCAGAGATGTGAAGAAACTAATCTTGTCTTGAATTGGGAAAAGTGCCACTTTATGGCTAATGAAGGTATTGTTTTGGGGCATAAAGTTTCTGAAAGAGGTATTGAAGTTGATAAAGCTAAGGTTGATGCTATTGAAAAGATGCCATGTCCCAAGGACATCAAAGGTATAAGAAGTTTCCTTGGTCACGCAGGATTTTACAGGAGGTTCATTAAGGACTTCTCAAAAATTTCTCGGCCTCTGACTAATTTATTGCAAAAAGATATACCATTTGTCTTTGATGATGATTGTGTAGAAGCATTTGAAATACTTAAGAAAGCATTTGTCTCTGCACCTATTGTTCGGCCACCTGATTGGAATTTACCCTTTGAAATTATGTGTGATGCTAGTGATTATGCTGTAGGTGTTGTTCTAGGGCAAAGAGTTGATAAGAAATTAAATGTTATTTGTTATGCTAGTAATACTCTAGACAATGCTCAAAGAAATTATGCTACTACTGAAAAAGAACTTTTAGCCGTTGTATTTGCTTGTGATAAGTTCAGATCTTATATTGTTGATTCTAAAGTAACTATTCAAACCGATCATGCTGCCATTAAATATCTTATGGAAAAGAAAGATGCTAAACCTAGACTTATTAGATGGGTTCTCTTGCTACAAGAATTTGATTTGCATATTGTTGATAGAAAGGTAGCTGAGAACCCCGTTGCAGACAACTTGTCTAGGTTAGAAAATATTCTTGATGACCCACTACCTATTAATGATGACTTTCCTGATGAGTAATTAAATGTTATAAGTACTACTCGTAGTACTCCATGGTATGCTGATTATGCTAATTATATTGTTGCTAAGTTTATACCACCTAGCTTCACATACCAACAAAAGAAAAAGTTCTTCTATGACTTGAGACATTACTTTTGGGATGACCCACATCTTTATAAAGAAGGAGTAGATGGTGTTATTAGACGTTGTGTACCTGAGCATGAACAGGAACAATCCTACGCAAGTGTCATTCCGAGTCTTATGGAGGACACCACGCTGGAGATAGAACTGCACATAAGGTATTGAAATCTGGTTTTTATTGGCCTACTCTCTTCAAGGATGCCCGTAAGTTTGTCTTGTCATGTGATGAATGTCAAAGAATTGGTAATATTAGTAGACGTCAAGAAATGCCTATGAATTATTCTCTTGTTATTGAACCGTTTGATGTTTGGGGCTTTGATTATATGGGACCCTTTCCTGCCTCTAATGGATACACACATATTCTAGTTGCTGTTGATTATGTTACTAAGTGGGTAGAAGCTATTCCAACTAGTAGTGCTAATCATAACACTTCTATTAAAATGCTTAAAGAAGTTATTTTTCCGAGGTTTGGAGTCCCTAGATATTTAATGACTGATGGTGGTTCACATTTTATTCATGGTGTCTTCCATAAAATGCTTGCTAAATATGATGTTAATCATAGAATTGCATCTCCTTAACACCCACAGTCTAGTGATCAAGTAGAGTTGAGCAATAGAGAGCTCAAATTAATTTTGCAAAAGACTGTTAATAGGTCTAGGAAGAATTGGTCTAAGAAACTTGATGATGCATTATGGGCATATAGAACTGCATATAAAAATCCCATGGGTATGTCTCCGTATAAAATGGTTTATGGAAAAGCATGTCACTTACCTCTCGAACTAGAACATAAGGCATATTGGGCTATTAAAGAGCTCAAATATGATTTTAAACTTGCCGATGAGAAGAGGTTATTTGATATTAGCTCACTTGATGAATGGAGAACCCAAGCTTATGAAAATGCCAAGTTTTTTAAAGAAAAAGTTAAAAGATGGCATGACAAAAGGATACAAAAGCGTGAGTTTAACGTAGGTGATTATGTATTGCTATACAACTCTCATTTAAGATTTTTTGCAGGAAAACTTCTCTCTAAATGGGAAAGCCCCTACGTTATCGAGGAGGTCTATCGTTCCGGTGCCATAAAAATCAACAACTTCGAAGGCACAAATCCGAACGTGGTAAATGGTCAAAGAATTAAACATTATATCTCAGGTGATCCCATAAATGTTGAAACCAATATTATTGAAACCATAACCCCGGAGGAATACATAAGAGACACTTTCTGGAACGCTTCATACTTCGAAAAGGAATAAGTATGTGGTACGGTAAGTAAACCGACTCCAAAACAATTTTTAAGGCAATATTTCTCCGTTTTGGAATATTTAGTTAAATAGGAAAATAAGTAGTAGTCCGGGAAGGACACGAGGGCCCCACGAGGGTGGTGGGCGCGCCCTACCCCCTGGGCGCGCCCCCTACCTCGTGAGCGCCTCGTGTGCCTTCCGGACTCTGTTTTCTTGCATGTTACGTATTTTGGTCGGTAAAAATTCATTATATAACCTCCCGAAAGTTTTGACTCTCGTATCACGCAAAAATCCTCTGTTTTCATTTCGAGCTGTCCTGTTGCAGATTGAATCAACATGTCTTCCCAGGATTCGGAAGGAGAAAGCTATGTGGATGATTACTTAGAAAATCCCAAGGTCTATGGAGATGTGGAACACGATGGATGGGCCACGGAGGAAGAAGAGGACTATGAACCCAAGGAGGAGGAGGAGACGAGCTCAGATGAAGATGAATCACCATTACCTCAACCTGGGGACATGCACGTGGAGTTCAAAAAGTCAAGTCTCCCTGATAGGGTAAAGAAACCCAAGTTCAAGTTTATCCCTTTTCGTCTCTTGCAGGAAAATAAGCAAGACCTATGCAAAAAGATATTAACCCTGGAGTGGGAAATTGATGATCTGAGGGATCAAAATGCCTTCCTCAAGTGCAAATTAAGGGAGAAGCATAAGCCATCAACTAAGCTAACAACACCTCCACCATCTCCTCCAACAAAGAAGAATTGAGTATCTGGGTATGGGCACTCCCCTTGGCAATTTCCAAGCTTGGGGGAGGTGCCCCGGTATCGTATCACAATCACAACTCCTATCTTTACCGTTTTTCTTAGTTCTTTCCTATTAGTAGTATCTTGATCTAGTAAAATAAAGTTTATGGCATGATCTAGTTTTGAGTTTTGCTTTATGGTCTCTCTATGTAATCGAGTCCGTGAGTTATATATAATAAAGATTAGTGTTGAGTCAAGGGCTTGATTATTTTGCCATGATCTTGGGTGAATAAAACAAAGAAGAAAAGAATAAAAAGAAACAAAAGTTCATATTGATCTTATTGAGAGTAATGACTTCACATAGAAAGAGTATGATGATTAAAAGTTGTTGGGAGTTAGCAGACATAGCTTTGGTCATTGTTGCAATTAATAGGAAGTAATAAGGAAAGAGAGGTTTTCACATATAGATATATTATCATTGACATCTTTTATGATTGGGAGCACTCATTAAAATATGACATGCTAAAGAGTTGATGTTGGACAAGGAACACAACGTAATGAGTTATGTCTTTCTTATATCTGAGATAAAGTATGTTGTCATGGTTCCTCTAACTTGTTGAGCTTGACTTTCCCCCTCATGCTAGCCAAATTCTCAGCACCAAGTAGAAATACTACTTGTGCTTCCAAATATCCCTAAACCAGTTTTGCCATGAGAGTCCACCATATCTACCTATGGATTGAGTAAGATCCTTCAAGTAAGTTGTCATCGGTGCAAAGCAATAAAAATTGCTCTAAATATGTATGATTGATTGGAGTGGGAGAAATAATCTTTATACGATCTTGTGATGTGGAAGTAATAAAAGTGACGGACTGCATAATAAAGGTTCATATGACAAGTGGCAATATAAAGTGACATTGTTTCGCATTGAGATTTTATATATCCAACCATAAAAGCGCATGGCGACCTCTGCTTCCCTCTGCGAAGGGCCTATCCTTTATTATTATCTTCTACCTTATGCAAGAGTCATGGTGATCTTCACCTTTTCTTTTTCATTTTATCCTTTGGCAAGCTCGGCATGTTGGAAAGAACATGATATATATATATATATATATATATATATATATATATATATATATATATCTAATTAGATGTAGGGGAGCATGAACCATTATTGTTGACATTACCCTTGAGGTAAAAGGTTGTGGGGCAAAACTATAAGCCCCTATCTTTCTCTGTGTCCGATTAAAGCTCCGTAACCACAAGGATTGCATGAGTGTTATCAATTATGGGAGACTAAATGATAGTTGAGTATGTGGACTTGCTTTTTAGCTCTGACATAGACTCTTTTCGATGTTATGATAAATTGCAATTGCTTCAATGACTGAGATTATAGTTTGTTAGAGCCCAATAAGGTTTATGATTTATACTCTTGCATTGTGAATAGATCATCACTTGAACATAAGTAATCATCGGATAAAATCTATATATGTTGCTGTTATAAGAATAATCATGATGCCTTCATGTCCGTATTTTATTTTTATCGACGCCTCTACCTCTAAACATGAGGACATATTTATTGTTATCGGCTTTTCGCTTGAGGACAAGCGAGGTCTAAGCTTGGGGGAGTTGATACGTCCATTTTGCATCATGCTTTTATATCAATATTTATCACATTATGGACTGTTATTTCACTTTATATCACAATACTTATGGCTATTCTCTCTTATTTTACAAGGTTTACATAAAGAGGGAGAATGCCGGCAGCTGGAATTCTGGTCTGGATAAGGAGCAAATATTAGAGACCTATTCTGCTCAACTCCAAAAGTCCTGAAACTCCACAGAACGTCTTGGAAGAAATAAAGAAAAATCCACGCCAAAGATGAAGGCCAGGGGGCCCACATCCTGCTCACGAGGGTGGGGGGTGCCCCCCCTAGGGTGCGCCCCCTACCTCGTGGGCCCCCTGGTGGCTCTTCGATGCCCATCTTCTCCTATATGAGGTCTTTTGATGAGAAAAAAACAAGGAGGAACTTTTCGGGACGAGACTCCGCCGCCACGAGGCGGAACCCTGGCGGATCCAATCTAGAGCTCCGGCAGAGCTGTTCTGTCGGGGATACTTCCCTCCCGGAGGGGGAAATCATCACCATCGTCATCACCAACGCTCCTCTCATCGGGAGAGGGCAATCTCCATCAACATCTTCACCAGCACCATCTCATCTCCAAACCCTAGTTCATCTCTTGTATCCAATTCCTGTCTCAAAGTCCGGGATTGGTGCTAGTAGGTTGCTAGTAGTGTTGATTACTCCTTGTAGTTGATGCTAGTTGGTTTAATTGGTGGAAGATTATATGTTCAGATCCTATATGCATATTATTACCCCTCTGATTATGAACATGAATATGCTTTCTGAGTAATTACGTTCGTTCCTGAGGACAAGGGAGAAGTCTTGCTATGAGTAGTCATGTGAATTTGGTATTCGTTTGATATTTTGATAAGATGAATGTTGTCTAGCCTCTAGTGGTGTTATGTGAACGTCGACTACATAACACTTCACCATTATTTGGGCCTAGAGGAAGGCATTAGGAAGTAATAAGTAGATGATGGGTTGCTAGAGTGACACAAGCTTAAACCCTAGTTTATGCATTGCTTCGTAAGGGGCTGATTTGGATCCATATGTCTCATGCTATGGTTAGGTTTACCTTAATACTTTTGTTGTAGTTGCGGATGCTTGCAAAAGAGGTTAATCATAAGTGGGATGCTTGTTCCAGTAAGAACAGCACCCAAGCATCGGTCCACCCACATATCAAATTATCAAAGTATCGAACGTGAATCATATGAACGTGATGAAAACTAGCTTGACGATATTCCCATGTGTCCTCGGGAGCGCTTTTCCTATTATAAGAGTTTGTTTCGGCTTGTCCTTTTCTACAAAAGGATTGGGCCACCTTGCTGCACTTTATTTACTTTTGTTACTTGTTGCTCGTTACAATTTATCCTATCACAAAACTATCTGTTACCACTTATTTCAGTACTTGCAGAGAATACCTTGCTGAAAACCGCTTATCATTTCCTTCTGCTCCTCGTTGGGTTTGATGCTCTTACTTATCGAAAGGACTACGATAGATCCCCTATACTTGTGGGTCATCATCGGGAAGGGGAGCAGGGACATCTGTAGTCAACAGCTGATAGAGCTGGCTTGCACGTGATCGATAGGCTTTCAATTACTAGCGGCAATACAACACCGTAATTTCCAGCCAGTTCCACTTTCCCGATTTATATACCCCTATTATGTACACTATGATTTGCCTAGTTGCTGTGTGCTCTTGTTATCATGGTATCGCAATAAACTCTCTATACAGTATATTATGAACCTATCATCTGCCAGCTATCCTTACTTCTGGAGCCTATTTTTTGTGTACTTGTGCCAGATTATATAAATGCACGCACCATATTACAGCACACATGAGCTCTCTCATCAGAATCCAGTGATAGCACACAAGTGTTTACAGGGGCGCCCCTATATTAGAATATCATCTGCATTACAAAGATAATCTCACAACTATTTATGTTTTCATGGTTCTCAGATATTATACGCAATTATAGTGAATATCAGAATCCGCGCATCAGAAGAATATTATGGTACACTGCAATGACTTACAAAATTGGCAGCAAGGCATTGAGTGCCATTCTGGAAGCAATGAAACTCGTACGCTCCCCACCTGTTGATTCTTGTTCAGAATATCATCCTAATGACTATTCTAACCTCGAGGAGTCAAAGGCAGATGGCATGTCCTGTTCACCCATCAAGGTGCATGTTCTAATTTGGCAAGGTTTTATTGATGCATGTATCTTGCATATGTTGTCTTGCATTTCTTCTACTTTGTTGCATCGCCATCTGCTTAGTTTACTCATCATATATGTCGAGATGCCATGCCCATCCATTATCAATACATATTCCATCTGTCATCATACCATGTTTTTCCACTCAAATGTTGTTCTTGTGCATCAGACATCAAAAAGGAAGAGGGTGATTGCCGAACCTGAAGGAGCACCAGCAAAGTCCTTGAAAAACATGGTGGTGCCGGCGAAATCAGACAACACCCCACTTATATTGGTTGTACAACCCGTGACACAAAACATAGGACCGACTCCAGCAGACTGTACCCATACTTCACTGGCCACACCACTAGCCCCACCACACAGGACCTGCACTCCAGCAAAAGGCATACCAATTTGATTTGCCATAGCACCAGCTGTACCACAGAAAAATCCCACTCCAGCAAAAAGTACAACAAGTCCACCGGCCGAAGACCTATCCCAACTACAAAGACGGCCAATTCCTGGAGATTGGAACCCCATTCCATTTATTCCTAGTTTAAAAGACAATGCTTTCAATGTTGTTAGGGACAACGTGCATATATTCCCATCATGGGAAGATTATTGTGAAGACAAACACCATTTTCACATCTTCCTGTCCAACTTACGTGTAAGTGCTATTATTCATGGTTATTATTTTCCTGTTTTCTGCTGATTAAACACATCAATGATTTACATTACATTGTTGTAACTAGGCAAGGGTCAATCTGGATAGTCATGATGAGCAAAGCTTGCTTGTGCTTTTCGAGGAAGCATTGCAGCAGTATCAGTGTTACCTGAGGAAATCACACTTTGATGGCACTGGTCTATGAAATCACATGACAATTTGAGCTTCTACTTTTCCGCATGTGCCTTACGGATCTTTTTTGCAGGAAATCTGCTCGAAGAAGAATTCCGGTTTGACAAGAACGACAGGATATCGCAAATATGCTGCCCGCTTCCTTGCTCTTGTTAGTACCTGTTGTCCTGTATCACTGTACTTGCATACATACCTGGTTCATTATGTGACAACAGTATGCATGATAGCTTGCTTATCAATTGTTCGCTCCAAATTATCTGATCTGTATGAATGATTACATTAGTGTAGAATATATCCAATGCCAATATTTTTTTAGCTCAGCATTGTTCTTGTAAGTACATGATGTCCTTTATCAGTGTACTTATAATGACAGGTAGTTGTTCATGTACCATCACTCTGCAGCTTATTTTCCTTTGCCCTCCATTTTCTACACATCAGATCTATATTTACTCTTACCATAAGGTTGGTACTGAAGAAGTTTAGCTATGCATTACTCTTGGTTGTACCTTTTGCCTGTATCGCTGCACTTACATTCATAGCTACTTGGTTATGTAGCATCACTCTTCATCTTATCTTAAATATTCTCCATTTTTTGTATATTATCACATCTATATTTACTCTTAACAAAATGTAGAATAAAGGCAATGCTTTTTAAGAAGATTCTGTGGTAAACTTCTTGAATTGCCCCCCCCATCAGCATGGACAAGGCCTATATAGAGCCTGTCTTCACCAATAATGTAAGTTTGTCCATCTCAAGCCTTCAAACTTTGTTGTATATATTTGGTTAGGCATGACTGCAACAGCTGTTTATTTTTTGTGTTTGCATCAAATTGCTTGTTTAAAGTTTATTATATGTAGTTCATAAACAAAAGTTCGTCCTTTCTCAATTTAAGTTTTCAGTTGTACAACCAAGTTCCTTCTTCATACCATGTAAATTAAACTATATAGAGCAAGTGATCTTCTTTTGCACTGCATGTATGCTTCTGTTCTTCATCTGTAATCCAGTGGTGTGGTGAACCTACCCACTACAGCACAGTGTCATATTCTGCAATGTCTTAACTATGAACAATGTCATATCATTCTACTATTATTTAAACCGTCTCTTTATTTGCCAATCTGAAATGGTATAAATTGACAGCACACTAACCATTGATACTTATGAGCTATTGATCTGTAATCCAGTGGTGCCGTGAAGCTGCCAACTCCTTCACAATGTCATTTCCTGCCATATCTTGACCTGAACAATACCATATTGTGTTAATGCAAATTTAAACTGTGTCACTTTATTCGTCAGTAAGAAATGTGATGAATTGTCAGCACTGATACTTTTATGTGCAAAACCTGTCATCTGTTTGCTTGTTTATCTTTCGGAGTGAGGAAGATATAAGTGTTGAACAAGCGCAGTCTCATCATCTTGCTCAGCTGCTTGCGCTGCAGCTCCCCAGCAGGGCTACCTTTCTTGAACTCTATTGAAGTGCTGTCGGTTTTGTATATTATTTTGTCGGCGTGTTTATTTGCACTGGTGGTGATCTTTGATGCCCAGTGTATGTAATCTGCTGTTTGCTTGTGCTTTATTATCATAGTGGCGAACTTTGATGCCCAGTGGATGTAATATGCCGTAATTTCGTTATTGTATAGTATAGGTTTTTTTCTTATTCACGATGATGTAGTTATTTTACTGTATATATATCATGTCTTCGCAGTAAACCGGCTAAACTGTAAAATTATGGTACATAATCGGGCCGTCATGCAATCACGATGTAGGTTGGGCCTAAAACGTGCCGATCAGCTCACGGGGCGGCAGCAGCCCGAAATGAACCCCGGCCCATGATTGTGCGAATCAAATCACAGGCTTTTAACAGGCCGAAAAATTGTCTCGGTCCTTGTTTGGCCCAATCAGATATCGGCTGCGAGCAGGCCGGATGCAAACCGGGCCGTAGTTAGGCCCAACTATATGAGGGGCTTTTAACATGCTGAAATTAATATAGGGCCGAAATGTTAAACGGGCCCTTAATAGGCCAAAACTAATATCAGGCTGAATTACTAAGTGGGCCTTTAGCAAGTGGGCCCAAAAGCATAGTGTCCAGTTGACGGGCCGAATTTGATATGGGCCATAATTAGGCCCAAAACCTCTTAAAGGGGCGGACCTGATCTGGGTCATAATTTGGCCCAGAACGTGGTAGGCTTTTAACGGGCCGGATCTCATATGGGCCACTATTAGGCACAGAGCGTGGCAGGCCATTAATAGACCGGATCAAATATGGGCCGGCATTTGGCCCAAAACATGGCAGCCAGTTAAAGGGGCCGGCCTACTAGGGTCCTCAAAATCTTGTGGGCCTACAGCTGGGCCGGCCCATTAATGTCGGCAAAATCTCGTGGGCCTTTAGCTAGGCCGGCCCATTATGATCCGCAAGAATTTTGTGGGCCTTTACCTGGGCCGGCCTATTATGGCACACGAAAATCTTATGGGCCTTTACCTGGGCCGGCCCATTATGGACCGCGAAATCTTGTGGGCCTTTAGCTGGGCTAGCCCATTATGGTCCGCAAAATCTCGTGGGCCTTTAGCTGGGCCGGCCCATTATGGTCCGCAAAATCTTGTGGGCCTTTAGTTGGGCCGGCCCATTTAAACTTGTTGGGCCGTGCCACGTGTCGATGTATCATAGGCGCCTTCTGTCCAGTGAGTGGATGACATCTGTCCCGACGATGAGTCGACACGTGTTTCCTCTAGCCAATGATGATTTTACACGTGGAAAATCCCCATTGGTCGGGGCTGTTAACGGGTTATCGAATCCAAAACCCGACCCGGTAGCTTAAGGGCGTTTCGTTACGATGGATGCCACGTGTCGGTCACCCTTGACGAAAGCACTTCTGTGACGCACGACTTATCGTCATGGAAGTGGACACTTCCGTGATGATAATTTTGGTAATGTCATGGAACACTTCTACAACAGCACAAGTATGACTATCTTGATTCTGTCATAAATTTGTCATGGATGTACATGCATGACAAAAAAAGCGACCTATTGTGACAAACACGTATCATCACGGAAGTGTATTGTTTTTGTAGTGCATGACGACGACGATGAAGTGCCATACACCACAAGAAGAAGCAGGACCACCCTACCTAAAGGATGTCCGTTCAACAGAAGAACTCCATTTGCGAAAAAGAAGGGCAAGAAGATTGTGAAAAGATAGCTAGCTAAGATCAATTGTATTGAAATCGTAGTCTTCATTTCTCAATTGTATTTCGACATATTGAAATGATATTTCTTCTGTTCTAGTCCTCATGAATATTTATTTATGTTTATTCTGGTATACCAATTTTTATTTATGTTTATTTGTAAATAATTCTATGTTAATTTTTTGAACTCATGAATATTTTTTAATATTTTTTGAACTCATGAATATTTTTAAACTCATGAATATTTTTTGAACTCATGAATATTTTTAAATTTCATGACCACTTTTTGAATTCATGAATATTTTTTCATATTCATAAATGTTTTACCAATTCACAAATGAATGCAACTAAAAATCGAAAAAAGTTACTAATAGCACACCAGGAGAAGGTGTGCCATTGCTATCAAGGTGCTTATGGCGCACCCCTAGGAGGTGCACCTTTGGTATACCAATTTTTTAATATTTTTAATATTTTTTGAACTCATGAATATTTTTAAACTCATGTATATTTTTTGAACTCATGAATATTTTTAAATTTCATGGGCACTTTCTGAATTCATGCAACTAAAATTCATGCAACTAAATTAGTAATAACTACTTATATCGTAACATTTTAAAATCTATGGTCATTTTCTAAAAAAATATTATATGCAACTAAAAATCCAAAAAAAATTACTAATGGCGCACCAGGAGAAGGTGCACCATTACTATTGCGGTTTTTATGGTGCACCCCTAGAGGGTGCGCCATCTCTAAGCCTCCCCCCACTAAAATCCCCAATCCCCGATCCCCAATCTCACATCTCTCTCTCAGCCCCGACCCACTGTGCCGCCGCCCCTACCCACTCCGCCGCTGCCCCTACCTGCGCCACCGCCCTGCCTCCTCGGGCCCCCCTCCCCACTTGCCCCCTCGTGCTTCCCCTCGCCCTCTCCGCCTTCTCCTCTCCCCCAGATCCGCGTCAACAAGCCGCGCACGCCGCGCCCATCGCCGGCCACCTTGCACCGCCGTGGCAACCGTCGACCTCATGCCACACCGACGTTCTGCTGTCCCGCGCCGCCGTTCTGCATTTTTCATTGAGGTTAGTCTTCATTGCATTTTGCAAGGGCATGCCGGCTCGTGGCCCGGGCGGCGACAGGGGCTTCTTCGATTGGGGCTGGTGGCTGATTTCGTGGCTGCTCTCGCAGGGACCAAGGTCGGGTACAGGCCCGGGGTGGTTGTCAGCGGGAAGGACCTGGAGGACGACTGCGGGGCGCACTGTGGGATCGGCTACTTCATCAAGCCGCTCCTTTTGCTCGGGCTCTTCGCCATGTCGCCATTGTCCATTCGTATCAAAGGTGAAGGGCGTTTGCTTACCCTATTTCTGCTTGAGGTCAATTGATTCATTGCCATGTTCTCTACTAGAACTCTGTAATTGCGATGCTATCTGAGCCAGAGGTCATGCGATTAGGTTGTTCTAGATAGAATTATTAGCTAGCCAGTCTGATTCATTGTTCGGTGTAATGGGTTGTTTTAGTTAGTGTATATGTGTGACTTATGTGAGTGGACTCTGTTCTGGTGTGGACTGTTTTCAAAAAGGTAGTTTTATATGTGTGACTTATTGGTTTTCACAAAGCTTGTTCTTGGGCTAAGTTACTTTCTGTTGGTTGCTGAGCTAAGTTTTAGCATATCTTGGCACAGGCACGGATGCCACAAACACACTGCCACGATCATTTTGTGGTTTTAGCATATCCAAGGAGGTGTTTGTTATTTAGGTGGTGGTAGCTTTCTAGTTGTGTTAAAAGGAGGAGTAATAAGAGTAAGAAAGCAAAGCATTATGGCTTTGTGGTGGTCTCTTTTTGGAGATGGTGTCATGCAGCTCCTCCCTGGATGCTGATGCTGAGAGGTGTCTCTTTTTGGAGATGGTGCGCCGCCGCTCTCTACTGCTTGCTGCCACTCTCTACTGCTTCTACTCCATCTCCTTGCACCCCTGATGTTCCTCCTCAGAGTCTGAACCTCAACTTCTTGCTGTTGCTATCTCTCTCAATCTATTCTCTAAATTTTAGTGAACATTGAGAAGTGTATTTGATGTAAGGTTCAGATCTGACTAGCACCGATGACAAAAATGCCTTCTACCTAGATCAGCAAGCCAAAATATTTGTGAGGTGTAAATAAGCAATTTTCTCCTTTTATTTTAGCTAGATAAGAACCACAGCTAATGCACTCTAGATATACTTATCATCTTGTTTCAAAGATTGGCAGAATATCTTATTTTAGCTAGCTAAGCAATTTTCTCCTTTTATTTTAGCTAGATAAGAACCATAGTTAACAAAGATTGGCAGAATATCTTGTTTCAAATATAGCCTATGCATGTCTTGTTTTCTGGTTATGGATATTGTATAGTATTGCATATCTTGTTTTTTTGTAATATAATGCTTACCAAAGGTTTCAATATTTTTCTGTTACCATTGTTCTTTGAGCATAATTCTTTTTCATTTCCTACTATTCTTTTTCATTTCCATTTATATGTGTGAACTTTTATTTTGTCCATATGAAAGCAGAGGACCATATGGTCTATGGCCTTTTCATCCGTATGAAAGTAGAGGCACATTGTGGTGCTGCTTTGTTTCTGTGATCACATTGAGAAAGACTTGTAAAGATGATGATCATCTTTTACATAAAACAATTTCTGTAAACATGTTAGTAACTTTGCTAGTTTGCTGGGTTTTGTCTCCAACCATCGTGTCGTGATGATTTTGCAAGTACCCCGAGAGGCCCTTGAGTTTGCCGGAATGTCGATTAACTTCCGTTTCGGCAAATTCAGGCACTCCATATGTCCTATTTTCAGCAAAGGTCATGCTAAAATTTTCCGTGAATTTTAGCATGACTTTGCTAAAAATAGGACATATGGGGTACTTGCGACTAATGCATGGGCCGGGGTATCTTAGTACTTAATTAAGTAGGATCAACTGCCTGTTGTGTTATACATATAGAAGTGTGATATCAACTCATAGTTATTACTAATGTCAGTTGCTCGTCATCGATAAACCCTAATCTGGTAGGATGACCTACTAAAAAAGTCCATACCACATATTCTATTTGGATGGCCCTGCTAACCCTTGACCATAAATACTTGAGATGGATGTAGCATGCTTAAAGAAAGAAATGTTTTAGGGTGCCTCGACAAACCCTAAATGATATAAACTTGGATTTTATGGTGCCTCGGCGTCAACAAACCCTAAATGATAAAACCTTAGCTTTTACGGTGCCTCGGCATCGATAAACCCTAAATGATGAAAACTTAATTTAGCATTTAGGGTTCCTCAACGTCGACAAACCCTAAATGATAAAAGCATAGCTTTTAGGATACCTCGGTGTCGACAAACCCTAAATGATGAGACCATGATAATTCCTCACAAACCAACCCTTAAATAACACTAAGCCATTATGCCGTCACCCTTGAAGCCTTGCAGGCATTTGCAGCCCTTAGCTTGTTCGTTCTGTAGATTTCCCAAATTCAGTTTTGTACCGACCGAAGCCAACTTTTTGGCGACATTCCTCGAGAATTAAGTTATTTGGTCAACTTAGAGATCTTGTTCCTTGACAATAACCAACTTTTTGACCAATTTTTTTCCCTATTTAGAGCAAAACATGGCCCACAACGATGAGGCCGGTGGTTCGGGCAAGGCATTCTGGGAGCTGTCCCAGGAGATGGAGGAAGAACCTCACCGCTATGAGGACGCCGCAGAAGACACCGATCCTGACTACACAACCCCTAGTGGCGTCGGGGATGACACCACTGATGGTGCCGCCGAGGATGCCACCTGTGATGATGGCAGCGCACGCACAGATGGAAGCCAATCGAAGAGGCAACGGAAGGACCGATGCCCGAACGTGCTCGACACCGTCAAGGAGGAATTTACTGAAGTGTCCTCCGAGGGGCATCCAACGACGCCCCCAGAAATAGTCAAGGGGTACGCGGGACAACTCGGCAGCATTCTACGGAGCACCGTCTCGATCAACACTGAGAACCTAAGGCATCGTGACCGAGGGAATTTGCGCAACCTCCTCTTCACGAAGCTGCACGAACGATACAAGTTCCCCGGTGACTTCGCAAACACAAGCCTCGCAGGGAATAAAGTAAACAGTGCCGCCCTCATGAAGATGAGCATGGCCCTGGCTACTTGGAGAGCCGCGATGAAAAGAATGATTCAAAAAGGTGATAGTTATGAGAAGATCAAGGAGAAACATCCTTTGATCAGCGAAGATGACTACCTGGAGTTCAAGATCAAGTGTGAGAGCGACACAACCGTGGAATCAAGTCAGTGGGGGAAAGAGATGCGGGACTTGAACTTAGGGGTCCACAAACTCGGTCTCGACGGTTACAGAGTGGCGGAACCTATATGGGACAAGGAGGACGCGGAGCATGCCGAGCAAGGCCTACCGCCCCTCTTCGAGAAATACCATGACAAGCAGACCAAGAACTATGTCAGGGCCCGGTACAAGGTGGACCCGGTAACCAAGGAGCTTACCACGGATCCGAAGACCAAGGCACTTGAGCGTGTTCTGGTAAGGAATACACCCCCGCGTAATTAGCTCCATATGGTTGCATTCTAATTAATGAAGCCTATTTTCTAAATGGTTCACGTTCCTTCTGCAGGACACTGAAAGCAGTAGCGCGGGGTCATCTCAGAGCTCCCCTTTCGACACCCTTTTAAATAGGGCGTTGAAAGTAATGAAAAACAAGGATAAGCTCGGTAAGCCGTCGTTAGCTGGTCGTGTGGCCGGCAAAGGCTTGTCCACGAAATGGTCGGAGTACTATACCATTGGGCGAAAGGAGAGAAAGACCAGCTCGGAAAGCCAGGAGCGCGAGGTTCAACAACTCAAGGCACAAGTGGCGCGGATTCCGGAGATCGTCGAAGAGCAAGTGCGAGACCAATTGGGAGCGACGATCACCGCCATTATGCCTACCTTGGTTTCTGGGCCTCAGGCATGGATTGCGGGTGGCCAACAGGGGCCGCCCCCGATTCCTAGCTTCACGGGCAGCAACTCGCGCAACACGCCGGCTGCGCCATTGGTGTTTCCGGCGGAGGCGGAATTGGTGTCTCCCGCGGCGGCGCCGGCATTGCAGCTTAATACACCCATGTGTGGGAGGAATGCGCCGGCCGGCACCTCGGCAGCAAGCGGCCCCTCCATCACTTGCACGTCCGCTGTTGGCGGTGCCTCGACATTAGCCGAGCTCGACACCATCACAGTAACTAATTAAGCCTCTTGGCTGATGACTTCATCTCCTTGCATTTGACTGGGCATCCCTGACGCCCTACATGTTTTCGCAGGGTGCCGCCGACGTTCCGTGCACTGTCCTACACTTCGTGAATGACGAGTTGGTCGATATCGCCAAGGGAAGAATCGTCCAACCGGGAAGCCGTGTGTTCCACGGTAATCAGATGCCACCCACCGTTTATAGGGTTCAACTAGTTCGGGTGCTGTCGGGCTTCGACGACATGTTACCTCCGTATCGACCCCATGGGGCCGACGAAGATGATGTGATAACCCTCAGCGCCTGCATAAGTTGGCCCATGCTTTGGCCGAAGAGTCAGATTCGTTTGGGGGCGGGGGACACCACCCCACAGACAACACTGCCAATCGTGCCGGCACCAAGCCATGGCAAGACCCCTGCAATGCTACCGGACATGCCATACATGGATATGGCACAGGATCCAGACATGCATATGGCATAGGATCCGGACGACGACAACGACGGTGCATTTACCAACGTCGATAAGTACTTCAACGAACATGGGTATGGTGACGAATTCTTGGGGCCTCCTTCTCAAGAACCCAACCCTACAAAAGACGATCTAGCTGGTACCGCGGAGAAACCCAGTTGCAACAGGCGTCGTCTGGCGTTCAGTTCTCAGGAGACGCCTCTAGCTGCCGCCTTCACCGAGCTTCAGATAGCCAAGGTGCGAAATATTATCAGCCCCAACACACTCAAGAAGGTTTTCTATGAGCAGAACTCGATCCCATTACAGCAGAAGAAGAAGGGACAGAAAAGAAAGAGTAACAAGGGTGCGAGCCAGCTGGCATCGAGTACGATCCGTGCTCAGGACGGGCCACCTTCACCTATGGATATATCGAGAGGGTGCATGTGGCGGGTAGGCCGATGCTACAGACTAATCTGCTCAATGTTGCAACCAGTGCTATGCGGAGTCTTCATGACAGTGTTCTTTCTTTGGAGAAGCGGCGTCTCCGTGAGAATGATGTGGCATATCCGGTTTTTGTGGCCAAGGTGCCAGAGCGCAAGGGCTTTGTGGATAGCACCGTCGGGGGTATGATCATCCTGCGGTTTGATGACATCTTCGCTATGTTTAACCTTCATCTATTGCACTACACCTTCGTTCGGCTATTTTTGCTGAGTATGGAGATGCCGATCATTAGAGACAAGACCCCGGACATCATGATAGTCGACCCCTTCTACATGCGTGCCAAGATCTTGGGCAGCGCTGGGGACCGGCAAGTCGCGAGTTCATACCTCGAAGGCGTCATTCTGGCAAACCCAGATAAGGATAACTTCCTCGTGCCTTACTTTCCCGAGTAAATCATCCCCTCACCGCCCTGTAACATATGATTTCTTAGATTTCGATCGTTCTTTTTTTCTAACATTCCGTGTTTTGTGCAGTGACACACATTGCACACTCATCCTCTTAAGCCCGAAATATTCCACGGCCACATATTTTGACTCGGACCGTCAGTCGAAGAAAGACTACACAAATATCAAGAAAGTTCTTGATGATGTTCTCCCCTGCTACGCCAGATCTGGAGGCACCTTCAGCAGGCCAATTCGTAGGTACGGCAAGCACGTGTTCACCCACAATACGACGTTCCCCTGCATCAAGCAGCCGCCTGGCGGTCAGAAGGATGCCTACTACACCCTCCATCACATGCGGGCGATCGTACGGGACCATAATCACCTTCTGCTACCAAATAATCTCAAAGATTGGGCCTCAAGCTTGTCAGCAATCCAGGACGCGGACATCAGACAAGAATTCTTTCGCATCCAGTTGGAGTTTACGGAAATCATCCATCAAGATGTCCTTCGTACCTCGGGGCAGTTCTACCTCAGATATCAACCGTCCAACACTGAGATAGAAACAACGCTACAAATGCAGGTCGACAACGCCCGTGATTTCATGACCATCACGATAGACGGCGGCTTCATCCATGCTCCGGTCCCTGAGTCGAGTCGAAAGTAGTGATGCTATGTGTAGTTCTGAAATATCGATTAGCTCATGTTGTAATTAAACTTCAATGAACTTGTATGTCTCTTTGGTTTGGATAGTCGTTCAACTTATATGTAATCGATGCTATTTATTAGTAGGACCATGAATCGTGCTATTAATGTCTTGCTTTTCTCTTCCGATCCTTTTGTTGCATACTTATATATTGCTTATGTATTGTCTTTGAATTGCTACTAACGTTTTGTTTGGCTAGTGCATAGAGATGTCGTCATATGTCGTGTACAAGGGTAAGGTTCCCGGAGTCTACGACGACTGGGAGGAGTGTCGGAGACAGGTTCACCGTTGAAGCGGTAACAGTTACAAAGGGAACACCACTAGGGAGGAGGCGGAAGCTAGATACACGCGCTACCTAGCGGGAGAGAGGAGGGAGCGGAGGAGGAACCGGATGAAGACCAGTTTCATCGCGATGATGCTCATCGTGATGACTGCAGCTCTCTTCTATGTGCTGGTAGTTTAGGTGATCGATATTGACTTGTAATGTGAAGACAAACTCGCTACTCGCGGTCTCAAGACTTATAATGTACTAACTTTGTTCGATCTTTTGAATTCAGAGACTAATATGATGAATTGTATTCGGAGACTAATCTTCTATTGTATTCGATGAATCTGCTGTTTATATGTTGTGCTTTCTATATTCTGTGCAGTAATATATTTTGTAACCTGTGCAAATATCAGAAAAGAAAAAAAATCCTAATATTTGCTACCTCTTGAGCATTGCGTTGGTTTTCCCCGAAGAGGAAGGGATGCTGCAGCAAAGTAGTGTAAGTATTTCCCTCAGTTTTTGAGAACCATGGTATCAATCCAGTAGGAGGCTACGCGCGAGTCCCTCGCACCTGCACAAAACAAATAAATCCTTGCAACCAATGCGATAAGGGGTTGTAAATCCCTACAAGGCCACTTACGAGAGTGAGATCTGATAGATATGATAATATAATATTTTTGGTATTTTTATGATAAAGATGCAAAGTAAAATAAAACCAAAGTAAAAGCAAAAGGAAATAACTAAGTATTGGGAGATTAATATGATGAAGATAGACCCGGGGGCCATAGGTTTCACTAGTGGCTTCTCTCAAGAGCATAGGTATTCTACGGTGGGTGAACGAATTACTGTTGAGCAATTGACAGAATTGAGCATAGTTATGAGAATATCTAGGTATGATCACGTATATAGGCATCACGTCCGAGACAAGTAGACCGACTCCTGCATGCATCTACTACTATTACTCCACTCATCGATCGCTATCCAGCATGCATCTAGAGTATTAAGTTCATGAAAACAGAGTAACGCCTTAAGCAAGATGACATGATGTAGAGGGATAAACTCATGCAATATGATGAAAACCCCATTTTGTTATCCTTGATGGAAACAATACAATACGTGCCTTGCTGCCCCTACTGTCACTGGGAAAGGACACCGCAAGATTGAACCCAAAGCTAAGCACTTCTCCCATTGCAAGAAAGATCAATCTAGTAGGCCAAACCAAACTGATAATTTGACGAGACTTGCAAAGATAACCAATCATACATAAAAGAATTCGGAGAAGATTCAAATATTGTTCATAGATAGACTTGATCATAAACCCACAATTCATCGGTCTCAACAAACACACCACAAAAGAAGATTACATCGAATAGATCTCCACAAGAGAGGGGGAGAACATTGTATTGAGATCCAAAAAGAGAGAAGCCATCTAGCTAATAACTATGGACCCGTAGGTCTGAGGTAAACTACTCACACTTCATCGGAGGGGCTATGGTGTTGATGTAGAAGCCCTCCGTGATTGATACCCCCTTCGGCGGAGCTCCGGAATAGGCCCCAAGATGGGATCTCGTGGATACAGAAAGTTGCGGCGGTGGAATTAGGGTTTTGGCTCCGTATTTGATCGTTTGGGGGTACGTAGGTATATATAGGAGGAAGGAGTACATCGGTGGAGCAATAGGGGGCCCACGAGGGTGGAGGGCGCGCCTGGGGTGGGGGTAGGCACGCCCCCCTACCTCGTGGCCTCCTCTTTTGTTTCTTGACGTAGGGTCCAAGTCCCCTGGATCATGTTCGGTGAGAAAATCATGTTCCCGAAGGTTTCATTCCATTTGGACTCCGTTTGATATTCCTTTTCTTTGGAACCCTAAAATAGGCAAAATAACAACAATTCTGGGCTGGGCCTCCGGTTAATAGGTTAGTCCCAAAAATAATATAAAAGTGGATAATAAAGCCCAATAATGTCCAAAACAGTAGATAATATAGCATGGAGCAATCAAAAATTATAGATACGTTGGAGACGTATCAAGCATCCCCAAGCTTAATTCATGCTCGTCCTCGAGTAGGTAAATGATAAAAATAGAATTTTTGATGCAGAGTGCTACTTGGCATAATTTTAATGTAATTCTTCTTAATTGTGGTATGAATATTCAGATCCGAAAGATTCAAGACAAAAGTTCATATTTACATAAAGATAATAATACTTCAAGCATACTAACTAAGCAATTATGGCTTCTCAAAATAACATGGCTAAAGAAAGTTCGTCCCTACAAAATCATATAGTTTAGTCATGCTCCATTTTCGTCACACAAGAATGCTCTCATCATGCACAACCCCAATGACAAGCCAAGCAATTGTTTCATACTTTAGTAATCTCAAACCTATAAACTTTCACGCAATATATGAGCGCGAGCCATGGACATAGCACTATGGGTGGAATAGAATATAATGAGGGGGTTATGTGGAGAAGACAAAAAAGGAGACAATCTCACATCAACGAGGCTAATCAATGGGCTATGGAGATGCCCATCGATTGATGTTAATGCAAGGAGTAGGGATTGCCATGCAACGGATGCACTAGAGCTATAAATGTATGAAAGCTCAACAAAAGAAACTAAGTGGGTGTGCATCCAACTTGCTTGCTCACGAAGACCTAGGGCACTTGAGGAGGCCCATTGTTGGAATATACAAGCCAAGTTCTACAATGAAAAATTCCCACTAGTATGTGAAAGTGACAAAACAAGAGACTCTCTATCATGAAGATTACGGTGCTACTTTGAAGCACAAGTGTGGCAAAGGATAGTAACATTGTCCCTTCTCTCTTTTTCTCTCATTTATTTTTTTATTTGGCCTTTCTCTTTTTTTATATGGCTTTTCCCCCTCTCTTTTTTTATAATTCCTCACTTGGGACAATGCTCTAGAAAATGATGATCATCACACTTCTATTTATTTACAACTCAATGATTACAACTCGATGCTAGAACAAAAGATGACTCTATATGAATGCCTTCGGCGGTGTACCGGGATATGCAATGGACCAAGAGTGACATGTATGAAAGAATTATGAATGGTGGCTTTGCCACAAATACTATGTCAACTACATGATCATGCTAAGCAATATGACAATGATGAATGTGTCATGATAAACAGAATGGTGGAAAGTTGCATGGCAATATATCTCGGAATGGCTATGGAAATGCCATAATAGGTAGGTATGGTGGCTGTTTTGAGGAAGATATAAGGAGGTTTATGTGTGAAAGAGTGTATCATATCACGGGGTTTGGATGCACCGGCGAAGTTTGCACCAACTCTCAATGTGAGAAAGGGCAATGCACGGTACCGAAGAGGCTAGCAAGGATGGAAGGGTGAGAGTGCGTATAATCCATGGAGTCAACATTAGTCATAAAGAACTCACATACTTATTGCAAAAATCTACAAGTCAACAAAAACCTCGGTACTGCGCGCATGCTCCTAGGGGGATAGATTGGTAGGAAAAGACCATCGCTCGTCCCCGACCGCCACTCATAAGGAGGACAATCAAATAACACCTCATGTTTCAAATTTGTTACATAATGTTTACCATACGTGCATGCTACGGGACTTGCAAACTTCAACACAAGCATTTCTCAATTTCACAACTACTCAACTAGCACGACTTTGATATTAGTACCTCCATATCTCAAAACAATCATCAAGCATCAAACTTCTCTTAGTATTCAAAACACTCATAAGAAAATTTTACCAATCTTGAATACCTAGCATATAAGGATTTAAACAAATTACCATGCTATTTAAGACTCTCAAAATAATCTAAGTGAAGCATGAGAGATCAATAATTTCTATAAAACAAATCCACCACCATGCTCTAAAAGATATAAGTGAAGTACTAGAGCAAAACTATATAACTCAAAAGATATAAGCGAAGCACATAGAGTATTCTAACAAATTCCAAATCATGTACGGCTCTCTCAAAATGTGTGTACAGCAAGGATGATTGTGGTAAACTAAAAAGCAAAGACTCAAATCATACAAGACGCTCCAAGCAAAACACATATCATGTGGTGAATAAAAATATAGCTCCAAGTAAAGTTACCGATAGAAGTAGACGAAAGAGGGGATGCCTTCCGGGGCATCCCCAAGCTTTGGCTTTTAGGTGTCCTTAGATTATCTTGGGGGTGCCATGGGCACCCCCAAGCTTAGGCTTTCGCCACTCCTTGTTCCATAATCCATCAAATCTTTACCCAAAACTTGAAAACTTTACAACACAAAACTTAAAGTAGGAAATCTCGTGAGCTCCGTTAGCGAAAGAAAACAAAATACCACTTCAAGGTACTGTAATGAACTCATTCTTTATTTATATTGGTGTTAAACCTACTGTATTCCAACTTCTCTATGGTTTATAAACTATTTTACTAGCCATAGATTCATCAAAATAAGCAAACAACACACGAAAAATAGAATCTCTCAAAAACAGAACAGTCTGTAATAATCTGTAGCTAGCGCAAGATCTGGAACCGTAATTTCTAGATTCACTTGCTTTTGCAGAACGTTTTGCATGCTTATTTGGTATAGTACGCACATAAGGAGACTTCACAAGGTTTGATACCTTGCGCTTCTGTATCCCAACAACCTCCTCCGGTACCTCGTCTTGTTCAATAGAACCAACTGATCCATGTGATGCGATTTCATCTGTTCCTAAAGATGTAACGGATTTCTCATCCGATACCTCAGGAACTTTGATAGGATCATCTTTATCACCCTTGAAACTATCCAAATAGTCAGGTGTGCAATAATAAGGTCTCTTTTCTTCAGAATCATTAAGATCATCTTCATCATCCTCTTGCACATTCTTTTTTGCTATTGTTTTCAAATTGTCCATATCACGTTGATATACAAATTCTTTACGAGGGACTCCACCATAGTTTCTAGATTCACTATTATCACCACACTCATTCTCTTCTTCTTTTTCACTATCACGGGCTTTGTAGAAGACACCACTTTTGTTCAATTTCTCTATCATCCTTTGTGATTACAAATAAGTTCTAGTTAGTTAGGTGACACATCAAAAAACAAAGTGAATGGCAAAAAACGAAACTTGTACTTGTGCGCATAGCTTTGGCAAACGAAGCATGTCCTTACGAATGTGCTTCAGCTCAGTCATAATCCGATCCATAATAGGGTTCTGGCTAGAGGAAGCCTCAGATGTACTCACACCTTTTCTCCTTCCTGTAATGTTAGACTTTTTCGTACTGGATTTCTTGTTCTTTTTCAGCTTGTTCCGCTCTAATTTTGTTTAGTCGGTACTCTTCAGCAATGGTGTCATCGATCTATGCTACCTCTTGAGCACTGCATTGGTTTTCCCTTGAAGAGGAAAGGGTGATGCAGCAAAGTAGCGTAAGTATTTCCCTCGGTTTTTGAGAACCAAGGTATCAATCTAGTAGGAGGCCACACACGAGTCCCTCGCACCTACACAAACAAATAAAATCCTCGCAACAAATGCAATAAAGGGGTTGTTAATCCCTTCACGGTCACTTACGAATGTGAGATCTGATAGATATGCTAAGATAATATTTTTGGTATTTTTATGATAAATATGCAAAGTAAATAAAGCAAAATAAAAATGGCTCTTGAAATAGCTTATTGACGGGAGATTAATATGATGAAAATAGACCCGGGGCCATAGGTTTCACTAGTGGCTTCTCTCGAGAGCATAAGTATTCCGGTGGGTAAACAAATTATTGTTGAGCAATTGACAGAATTGAGCATAGTTATGAGAATATCTAGGTATGATCATGTATATAGGCATCACATCTGAGACAAGTAGACCGACTCCTGCCTGCATCTACTACTATTACTCCACACATCGACCGCTATCCAGGATGCATCTAGAGTATTAAGTTCAAAAGAACAGAGTAACGCTTTAAGTAAGATGACATGATGTAGAGGGATAAACTCATGCAATATGATATAAACCCCATCTTGTTATCCTTGATGACAACAATACAATACGTGCCTTGCTGCCCCTACTGTCACTGGGAAAGGACACCGCAAGATTGAACTCAAAGCTAAGCACTTCTCCCATTGCAAGAAAGATCAATCTAGTAGGCCAAACCAAACTGATAATTCGAAGAGACTTGCAAAGATAACCAATCATACATAAAAGAATTCAGAGAATATTCAAATATTGTTCATAGATAAACTTGATCATAAACCCACAATTCATCGGTCTCAACAAACACACCGCAAAAGAAGATTACATCGAATAGATCTCCATCAGAATCGTGGAGAACTTTGTATTGAGATCCAAAGAGAGAGAAGAAGCCATCTAGCTAATAACTATGGACCCAAAGGTCTGGTAAACTACTCACATATCATCAGAGAGGCTATGGTGTTGATGTAGAAGCCCTCCGTGATCGATGCCCCCTCCGCCGGAGCTCCAAAAAAGGCCCCAAGATGGGATCTCACGGGCACAGAAGGTTGCGGCGGTGGAATTAGGTTTTTGGCTCCGTATCTGGTAGTTTGGGGGTACGTAGGTATATATAGGAGGAAGAAGTACGTCGGTGGAGCAACATGGGCCTCACGAGGGTGGAGGGCGCGTCTGGGGGGGTTAGGCGCGCCCCCTACCCCGTGCCTTCATGGTAGCTTTCTTGACGTAGGGTCCAAGTCCTCTCGATCATGTTCGTTCCAAAAATCACATTCCGGAAGGTTTCATTCCGTTTGGACTCCATTTGATATTCTTTTTCTGCGAAACTCTAAAATAGGCAAAAAAACAGCAATTCTGGGCTGGGCCTTCGGTTAATAGGTTAGTCCCAAAAATAATATAAAAGTGTATAATAAAGCCCAATAATGTCCAAAATAGAATATAATATAGCATGGAACAATAAAAAATTATAAATATGTTGGAGACGTATCAAGCATCCCCAAGCTTAATTCCTGCTCGTCCTCGAGTAGGTAAATGATAAAAACAGAATTTTTGATGTGGAATGCTACTTGGCATAATTTCATTGTAATTATCTTAATTGTGGTATGAATATTCGGATCCGAAAGATTCAAGACAAAAGTTTAATATTGACATAAAAATAATAATACTTCAAGCATACTAACTAAGAAACTGCGTCTTCTCAAAATAACATGGCCAAAGAAAGTTATCCCTACAAAATGATATAGTCTGGCTATGCTCTATCTTCACCACACAAAGTATTTAAATCATGCACAACCCCGATGACAAGCCAAGCAATTGTTTCATACTTTTGGTGTTCTCAAACTTTTTCAATCTTCACGCAATACATGAGCGTGAGCCATGGACATAGCACTATATGTGAAACAGAATGGTGGTTGTGGAGAAGACAAAAAAGGAGAAGATAGTCTCACATCAACTAGGCATATCAACGGGCTATGGAGAGGCCCATTGATAGATATCAATGTGAGTGAGTAGGGATTGCGATGCAACGGATGCACTAGAGCTATAATTGTATGAAAGCTCAACAAAAGGAACTAAGTGGGTGTGCATCCAACTCGCTTACTCATGAAGACCTAGGGTATTTTGAGGAAGCCCAGCATTGTAATATACAAGCCAAGTTCTATAATGAAAAATTCCCACTAGTATATGAAAGTGATATCATAGGAGACTCTCTATCATGAACATCATGGTGCTACTTTGAAGCACAAGTGTGGTAAAAGGATAGTAGCATTGTCCCTTCTCTCTTTTTCTCTCGGTTTTTTATTTTAGCCTTCTTTCTTCTTTTTTTAGTCTGGAGTCACATCCCGACTTGTGGGGGAATCATAGTCTCCATGATCCTTTCCTCACTTGGGACAATGCTCTAAAACTCATGATCATCACACTTTTATTTACTTACAACTCAACAATTGCAACTCAATACTTATAACAAAATATGAGTCTATGTGAATGCCTCCGGTGGTGTACCGGGATGCGCAATAATTCATGAGTGACATGTATGAAAGAATTATTAATGGTGGCTTTGCCACAAATACGATGTCATCTACATGATCATGCAAGCAATATGACAATGATGAAGCATGTCATAATAACGGAACGGTGGAAAGTTGCATGGCAATATATCTCGAAATGGCTATGGAAATGCCATAATAGGTATGTATGGTGGCTGTTTTGAGGAAGATATTTGGTGGGTTTATGGTACCGGCGAAAGTTGTGTGATACTAGAGAGGCTAGCAATGGTGAAAGGGTGAGAGTGCGTATAATCCATGGACTCAACATTAGTCATAAAGAACTCACATACTTATTGCAAAAATCTATTAGTTATCAAAGCAAAGTATTACACGCATGCTCCTAGGGGGATAGATTGGTAGGAAAGGACCATCGCTCGTCCCCGACCGCCACTCATAAGGAAGACAATCAATAAATAAATCATGCTCCGACTTCATCACATAACGGTTCACCATATGTGCATGCTACAGGAATCATGAACTTCAACACAAGTATTTCTCATATTCACAACTACTCAACTAGCATGACTCTCATATCACCATCTCCATATCTCAAAACAATTATCAAGTATCAAACTTCTCATAGTATTCAACACACTCATAAGAATTATTTTTTACTAATCTTGAATGCTATCATAATTAAAGCAAATTACCACACTATTTTGTAGGACTCTCAAAATAATCTAAGTGAAGCATGAGAGAACAATTGTTTCTATAAAACAAATCCACCACCGTGTTCTAAAATATATAAGTGAAGCACTAGAGCAAAAACTATATAGCTCAAAAGATATAAGTGAAGCACATAGAGTATTCTAATAATTTTCAAATCATGTGAATCTCTCTAAAAAGGTGTGTACAGCAAGGATGATTGTGGTAAACTAAAAATCAAAGACTCCAATAATACAAGATGCTCCAAGCAAAACACATATCATGTGGTGAATAAAAATATAGCTTCAAGTAAAGTTACCGATAGACGAAGACGAAAGAGGGGAGGCCTTCCGGGGCATCCCCAAGCTTAGGCTTTTGGGTGCCCTTGAGTTTTACCTTGGGGTACCATGGGCATCCCCAAGCTTAGGCTATTGCCACTACTTGTTCCATAATCCATCAAAACTTAACCCAAAACTTGAAACTTCACAACACAAAACTCAAAATAGAAAATCTCGTGAGCTCTGTTAGCGAAAGAAAACAAAACACCACTTCAAGGTACTGTAATGAACTCATTATTTATTTATATTGGTGTTAAACCTACTATATTCCAACTTCTCTATGGTTTATAAACTATTTTACTAGCCATAGATTCATCAAAATAAGCAAACAACACACGAAAAACAGAATCTGTCAAAAACAGAACAGTCTGTAGTAATCTGTAGCTGACGCAAAATTCTGGAACCCCAAAAATTCTAAAATAAATTGCTGGACGTGAGGAATTTAGATATTAATCATCTTCAAAAAGAATTAACTAAATAGAACTTTCCAAATAAAAATGGCAGCAGTTCTCGTGAGCGCTAAAGTTTCTGTTATTTACAGCAAGTTTAACAAGACTTTCCCCAAGTCTTCCCAATGGTTCTACTTAGCACAAACACTAATTAAACACAAAAAACACAACAAAAACAGAGGCTAGATAAATTATTTATTACTAAACAGGAGCAAAAAGCAAGGAATAAAAATAAAATTGGGTTGCCTCCCAACAAGCGCTATCGTTTAACACCCCTAGCTAGGCATAACAAGCAAGGATAGATCTAGGTATTGCCATCTTTGGTAGGCAATCCATAAGTGGCTCTCATAATAGATTCATAAGGTAATTTAATTTTATTTCTATGGAAGTGTTCCATGCCTTTCCTTAACGGAAGTTGGAATCTAATATTTCCTTCCTTCATATCAATAATTGCACCAATCGTTCTAAGGAAAGGTCTACCAAGAATAATAGGACATGAAGGATTGCAATCTATATCAAGAACAATAAAATCTATGGGTACATAATTCCTATTTGCAACAATAAGAACATCATTAATTCTTCCCATAGGTTTCTTAATAGTGGAATCCGCAAGGTGCAAGTTTAGAGAGCAATCATCAAAATCATGGAAACCTAACAAATCACATAAATTCTTTGGAATCATGGAAACACTAGCACCCAAATCACATAAAGCATAGCATTCATGATCTTTAATTTTGATTTTAATAGTTGGTTCCCACTCATCATAAAGTTTTCTAGGGATAGAAACTTCCAATTCAAGTTTTTCTTCATAAGATTGCATCAAGGCATCAACGATATGTTTAGTAAACGCTTTATTTTGACTATAAGCGTGAGGAGAATTTAGCACGGATTGCAACAAGGAAATACAATCAATCAAAGAGCAATTTTCATAATTAAATTCTTTGAAATCCAAAATAGTAGGTTTAGCAACATCTAGGGTTTTAATTTCTTCAATCCCACTTTTATCAAATTTATCATCAAGATCTAAAAACTTCGAATTCTTGAAATGCCTTCTAGGTAAAGGTGGATCATATTCAGTCCCATCATTATCAAGATTCATACTGCAAAACAAAGATTTAATAGGCGACACATCAATAGCTTTTAGATCTTCATCTTTATTTTCATAGGAACTAGAGGAACACGCTCTTATAAAGGCATCTTTCTTAGCACGCATCCTAGCGGTTCTTTCTTTGCACTCATCAATGGAAATTCTCATGGCTTTGAGAGACTCATTGATATCATGCTTAGGTGGAATAGATCTAAGTTTCAAAGAATCAACATCAAGAGCAATTCTATCAACGTTCCTAGCCAACTCATCAATCTTAAGCAATTTTTCTTCAATCATGGCATTGAAACTCTTTTGCGAAGTAATAAATTCTTTAATATTAGATTCAAAATCAGAGGGCATCTTATTATAATTTCCATAAGAATTGTTGTAGGAATTACCATAATTATTAGAGGGATTACTAGGATAAGGCCTAGGATTGAAATTTCCTATATACGCGTTGTTACCAAAAAATTTCCTACCAACAAAATTCACATCCATAGATTCATTATTATTCTCAATCAAAGTATACAAGGGCATATCATTAGGATCAGAAGAAACACTCTTACTAGAAAATAATTTCATAAGTTCATCCATCTTTCCACTCAAAACATTAATTTCTTCTATCGCATGCACCTTTTTATTAGTAGATCTTTTAGTATGCCATTGAGAATAATTAACCGTAATATTATCTAGGACTTTAGTAGCTTCTCCTAAAGTGATTTCCATAAAAGTGCCTCCCGCGGCCGAATCTAAAAGATTTCTAGAAGCAAAATTCAATCCGGCACAAAAAATTTGTATAATCATCCACAAATTCAAACCATGAGTAGGGCAATTACGTATCATTAATTTCATTCTCTCCCAAGCTTGTGCAACATGTTCATGATCAAGTTGCTTAAAATTCATAATATCGTGTCTAAGAGAGATGATCTTAGCGAGAGGAAAATGCTTAGACATAAAAGCATCTTTGCACTTATTCCATGAATCAATACTATTTTTAGGCAAAGATGAAAACCAAGCTTTAGCAAGATCTCTAAGCGAAAAAGGAAATAGCTTCAATTTAACAATATCGTTATCCACATCTTTCTTATTTTGCATATCACACAAATCAACGAAGCTACTTAGATGGGTAGCGGCATCTTCACTAGGAAGGCCGGAAAACGGATCTTTCATGACAAGATTCAGCACAACTATATTAATTTCACAAGATTTAGCATCGGTAAGAGGAGCAATCGGAATGCTAATAAAATCATTGTTGTTGGTATTGGTGAAGTCACACAATTTAGTGTTATCTTGAGCCATCATGACAAGCAATCAAACTAACACACAAGCAAACAAAAAGCAAGCATGCAAAAAGAGGCAAACGGGAAAGAGAGGGAGGATCAAGAGAGAGGGCGAATAAAATGGCAAGGGTGAAGTGGGGGAGAGGAAAATGAGAGGCAAATGGCAAATAATGTAATGCAGGAGATAAGGGTATGTGATGGGTACTTGGTATATTAACTTTTGCGTAGACCTCCTCGGCAACGGCGCCAGAAATTCTTCTTGCTACCTCTTGAGCACTGCGTTGGTTTTCCCTGAAGAGGAAGGGATGCTTCAGCAAAGTAGCGTAAGTATTTCCCTCAGTTTTTGAGAACCAAGGTATCAATCAAGTAGGATGCTACGTGCGAGTCCCTCGCACCCGCACAAAACAAATAAATCCTCGCAACCAACGCGATAAGGGGTTGTCAATCCCTACACGACCACTTATGAGAGTGAGATCTGATAGATATGATAAGATAATATTTTTGGTATTTTTATGATAAAGATGCAAAATAAAATAAAAGCTAAGTAAAAGAAAAAGGAAATAACTAAGTATTGGGAGATTAATATGATGAAGATAGACCCGGGGGCCATAGGTTTCACTAGTGGCTTCTCTCAATAGCATAGGTATTCTACGATGGGTGAACGAATTACCGTTGAGCAATTAACAGAATTGAGCATAGTTATGAGAATATCTAGGTATGATCATGTATATAGGCATCATGTCCGAGACAAGTAGACCGACTCCTGCATGCATCTACTACTATTACTCCACTCATCGACCGCTATCCAGCATGCATCTAGAGTATTAAGTTCATGAAAACAGAGTAACACCTTAAGCAAGATGACATGATGTAGAGGGATAAACTCATGCAATATGATGAAAACCCCATCTTGTTATCCTTGATGGCAACAATACAATACGTGCCTTGCTGCCCCTACTGTCGCTGTGAAAGGACAACGCAAGATTGAACCCAAAGCTAAGCACTTCTCCCATTGCAAGAAAGATCAATCTGGTAGGCCAAACCAAACTGATAATTCGAAGAGACTTGCAAAGATAACCAATCATACATAAAAGAATTCAGAGAAGATTCAAATATTGTTCATAGACAGACTTGATCATAAACCCACAATTCATCAGTCTCAACAAACACACCGCAAAAAGAAGATTACATCGAATAGATCTCCACAAGAGAGGGGGGGACATTGTATTGAGATCCAAAAAGAGAGAAGAAGCCATCTAGCTAATAACTATGGACCCGTAGGTCTGAGCTAAACTACTCACACTTCATCGGAGGGGCTATGGTGTTGATGTAGAAGCTCTCCGTGATGGATACCCCCTCCAGCGAAGCTCCGGAACAGGCCCCAAGATGGGATCTCGTGGGTACAGAAAGTTGCGGTGGTGGAATTAGGGTTTTGGCTCCGTATCTGATCGTTTGGGGGTACGTAGGTATATATAGGAGGAAGGAGTACGTCGGTGGAGCAACAGGGGGCCCACGAGGGTGGAGGGCGCGCGTGGGGGGGTAGGCGCGCCCCCTACCTCGTGGCCTCCTCTTTTGTTTCTTGACGTAGGGTCCAAGTCCCCTGGATCATGTTCGGTGAGAAAATCATGTTCCCGAATGTTTCATTCCGTTTGGACTCTGTTTGATATTCCTTTTCTTCGAAACCCTGAAATAGGCAAAAAAACAGCAATTCTAGGCTGGGCCTCCGGTTAATAGGTTAGTCCCAAAAATAATATAAAAGTGGATAATAAATCCCAATAATGTCCAAAACAATAGATAATATAGCATGGAGCAATCAAAAATTATAGATACATTGGAAACGTATCAATATTCATACTAGTGGCACACCACACTGCACTTTAGTGGCGCACCGCAATAAACACACTAGTGGCGCACTACATAGAAGTGTGCCATTAGTAACCCAGAGCACAAGGTAAATATGCCCCCCTGGGAGGCATAGTAATGGCGCACCGTTTGACATACTAATGGCGCACTCCCTGGTGCGCCACTATTGTCTAGTATACTAATGGCGCACCAGGGGTGCGCCATTAGTATTAGTTACTAGTGGCATGATGATAGTGGCGCACCTGTAGTGCGCCATGAATGGCCAAAACAGGTGCGCCACTAATTAGTCTTTTCCTAGTAGTGAGGTGTTGACTACGATGAGATTTTCTCACTCGTATCGGTGCTTAAAAGTCTATCCGAATCATGTTAGCAGTTGCCCCATTTTATGAAATCTGGCAAATGGATATCAAAACAACATTCCTTAATGGATTTCTTAAAGAAAAGTTGTATATGATGCAACAAGAAGGTTTTGTCAATCCTAAAGGTGCTAACAAAGTGAGCAAGCTCTAGTGATCTATCTATGGACTGGTGGAAGCATCTCGGAGTTGGAATATATGCTTTGATAAAATGATCAAAGCATATGGTTTTATACAGACTTGCGGTGAATCCTGTATTTACAAGAAAGTGAGTGGGAGCACTACAACATTTCTGATAAGTATATGTGAATGACATATTGTTGATCAGAAATAATGTAGAATTTTCTAGAAAGCATAAAGGAGTGTTTGAATGGAGTTTTTCAAAGAAATACCTCGGTGAAGCTACTTACATATGAGCATCAAGATCTATAGAGATAGATCAAGACACTTGATATATTTTCAATGAGTACATACCTTGACAAGATTTTGAAGTAGTTCAAAATGGAACAGTCAAAGAAGGAGTTCTTTCCTGTGTTGCAAGGTGTGAAGTTGAGTAAAGACTCAAAACCAGACCACAACAGAAAATAGAAAAAGAATGAAAAGTCATTCCCTATGCCCCTGTCATAGGTTCTATAAAGTATGCTATGATGTGTACCTGACCTATTGTGTACCTCACCATAAGTTTGGCAAGAGGGTACAATAGTGATCTAGGAGTGGATCACTGGACAACGGTCAAAAATATCCTTAGTGGAATAAGGAAATGTTTCTCGGTTATGGAGGTAACAAAGAGTTCATCGTAAAGAGTTACGTCGATACAAGCTTTGACACCAATCTGGATGACTCTAAGTCTCGATCTAGATACATATCGAAAGTGGGAGCAGTTAGCTAGAGTAGCTCCGTGCAAAGCATTGTAGACATAGAAAATTTGCAAAATACATACGGCTCTGAATGTGGCAGACCCGCTGACTAAATTTCTCTCACAAGCAACACATGATCACTTTTTTGGGTGTTAATCACATAGTGATGTGAACTAGATTATTGACTCTAGTAAACCCTTTGGGTGTTAGTCACATGGAGATGTGAACTAATCACATAAAGATGTGAACTATTGGTGTTAAATCACATGATGATGTGAACTAGATTATTGACTCTAGTGCAAGTGGGAGACTGAAGGAAATATGTCCTAGAGGCAATAATAAAGTCATTATTTATTTCCTTATTTCATGATAATGTTTATTATTCATGCTAGAATTTTATTAACCGGAAACTTAGTACATGTGTGAATACATAGACCAACAGAATGTCACTGGTATGCCTCTACTTAACTAGCTCATTGAATCAATGATGGTTATATTTCCTAACCATAGACATGAGTTTTCATTTGATTAACAGGATCACATCATTAGAGAATGATGTGATTGACTTGACCCATCCGTTAGCTTAGCACAATGATTGTTTAGTTTGTTGTTATGCTTTCTCCATAACTTATACATGTTCCTATGACTATGAGATCATGCAACTCCTGAATACCGGAGGAACACTTTGTGTGCTACCAAACATCACAACATAACAGGGTGATTATAAAGGTGATCTACAAGTGTCTCTGATGGTGTTTGTTGAGTTGGCATAGATCGAGATTAGGATTTGTCACTCCGATTGTCGGAGAGGTATCTCTGGGCCCTCTCAGTAATGCACATCACTATAAGCCTTGTAAGCATTGTGACTAATGAGTTAGTTGCGGAATGATGCATTACGGAACGAGTAAAGAGACTTGCCAGTAATGAGATTGAACTAGGTATTGAGATACCAACGATGGAATCTTGGGCAAGTAACATACCGATGACAAAGGGAACAACGTATGTTGTTATCCGGTTTGACCGATAAAGATCTTCGTAGAATATGTAGGAACCAATATGAGCATCCAGGTTCCGCTATTGGTTACTGACCAGAAGTGAGTCTCGGTCATGTCTACATAGTTCTCGAACCCGTAGGGTCCGCACGCTTAACGTTCGGTGATGATCGGTACTATGAGTTTATGTGTTTTGATGAACCGAAGGTTGTTCGGAGTCCCGGATGTGATCACGGGCATGACGAGGAGTCTCGAAATGGTCTAGACATAAAAATCAATATATTGAAAGCCTATGTTTGGACATCGGAATGGTTCCGAATGGTTCAGGCATTTTTCCGGAGTACCGGGAGGTTACCGGAACCCCCCAGGAGAAGTTATGGGCCTTATGGGCCATAAGAAGGAAGCACACCAGCCCACAAGGGGCTGGTGCGCCCCCCTTGGGCAG